>NC_050524.1:27036722-27044717 GCF_002922805.2 Oryzias melastigma | reverse complement strand
TCATTACAGGAATAAATGGTAGGTTCAAAACAATGTGTGAGCTGACAGAGGAAACAAAGGAGGATGGATTTAAAAAGAATAGCAATTCAGTAATTGTTGGATAGAAGAAAGTAGAAGAGTAAAGAATCATCCAAATGGGATTGGGTCTCCAGATGACCTCACCCTCCATATAGTGTAAGCTAAGTAGTTGTCATTTAACTTTTAGCTCTTTTTTATTTCTCCCGTTTGGATAATTCTGCACATTTTTACTACAGACTGTCACTTGTTTTCATGACAGAAGCAAACACAGTCGATGGTTTTCTTTGTTGTTGCTGTTGAAGAAGCAATCACAAAAGTGTCCTTGGTTTGATTAGATTCCAAACCATTTTCTTGAAATGAAGGACTTTCTTTCTCTGTTAGCTTTTTTTCCTGTTCTTTTTTTAAAGAAAATTGCAAAATGTTCTTTTATTGGAGTATGTAGATATTACAAAGTGGTTAGAATCCTCTCTAAATGTTTGACCCAAATACTCTCTTGCTTCTTGAAGCATCGTCTATTTCACTAAAACTTTTAGAAAGAAGTCATTGTCCGTGTTGGTGATGACGGCATCGTGAATTTATCGTATTTTTACAATATTAAAAAAACAGATAAAAATAAAAGCATAATGAAAAATAAAACATATATAAAGCAGATCTGTATTAATTATATTAAAGTACAAGATCATGATCAGAAAGTCTGACTGAAGTCTTTATTCTTTGACATAAGAAAGTGGTAATAACACTTTTTTGACTAAGTTTAAGGGTTAAACTGTGCTTAATGAACTTACTAAAGTTTTCTGTATAATTTTGTGGACTTTTTCTGTATTTCTCTTCAAGGTTTAGGTGTTTTCAGATTTTACAAAGTATAATTATGTAGTCAAGCTTTTCTATTTTAAAAGTATCTGGATATGGTGTTACTTCAACACAGTTAGGATGATCACTCATATGCTTTAGGGAAGACTTCTGGATGCCCAGTCTTTTAATGAGAGATTGTCCTTTTGGTAAAGTCAAGCCCATAAGCAATCCTGATGTTAATACCAATCATAATCATTGTTCTTCAAAAGATGTCAAAGTGTTGTGGATATTAGAGTGAAATCCGGATTTTTTTCCCCCTACGGCTTCTCCCTACCATTACATTTAGCTCTTCAAGCGGGAGAGTTATGGAAAAATAGTTCTTCGAATTCGGACGACAACACCGCTGGTTATTTTTATATACCATTAGCAGGTCGCTACCAGTGCTCGGCATTTACCAACAGTGGTTTTATGAGCTTAAAAAGTCATGCAAAAAACAAAAGTCATTATTTATATTTAGATGTACTTCAGAGTACATCAATATCGGCGGAGGGATTGACCCATCCATCCACTGGTTCTAGCCAAACCCAGAGCTGACAGCCTCTGCTTACAGTTTTTCTCTGTTGTTTTGTCTCATTTCTTGAAACTGAAATGACATTCTCTAAACTAACAGGTCATTTAGCCAAACACACTTACACTTCAGAACAACAGTTCAGCTTACTAAAAAAGTATTTTTTCCCCCTCCAAAACTCAGACATGCTTCAGAGTCAATGCCGTCAAAAATGCATAGATCCTGCTCAGTTCCTTTGGCTCATTCTCATCCACTTATTTTCTCAAAATAACTTAGATGCTTCAGCACAACACCATAGATCACCTGCAGACGCTCATATTTCTCCCAAAACAGTTTACCTGTGGATTTATTTCTCACATTTGGAAAAACATTGTCCTGTTGGCAGTATGTGAGCACTGCAGATCAGCATTCTTAGAGGTTTTGTCACTATTGGAGAGGTCAAGCTAACAGAATAGAATTGTGTATAAAAGTAAAAAAAAAAACAAATTAAAGGATTTCCCAGTATGAGCATCACACACATGTACACTTCTATGTACAAGTACAATGTAGAATCACAACCAAAAGAAAAATCCAACCAACAGAATAATAAATGATGTTTTACAGTAAACTTCTCTGGTTACTGTTGGTGTCCTCCCTCTTGCAACCATTGTCTTCATGCTCCTGGACATCCACACGCTCATCTCTGTTTGGCCAGAGACTTTCATCCCAATAGGGTTTAGTATTTTCCTCGCAGTGCAGCGAGACAAGAAACGGCATGAATGTCTTACCCTGCACTGATCCCCTGTGATGTCCTCAAATTCAACATCTATCACTTGCAGCATGGATCTACTGTGCATCCACACTCATGTTTCTCTTCTTCCTCCAGCTGCTTTTCTTCTCCTTCTTCCAGCAGGAAGTTGACCTTGCTCATTTTGCATGTTCATACTACAAATGCTACTGGCTCTGGCCTATTTGTATATATTTACCGTCATGTTTGCCGAGCGAAGCAGACCCAGATGCTGGAACCCAGAAGGAATACGGGAGACAGTTGAAGATTTACAGTTTATTGTCCATGGTCTAGCAGCGCTGTAGTGTAGATCCGACACGGCGGCGAAGATCCAAACAGTGGCAGGTGGATGGAGTGTGGCTGAACGTAGAAGACAGGAGGTGACGGACCCAGGTTGGAATGTGGCAGATGGACCTGGGGATGGCAGAGATTCAGGTAAGCGAAGTCGAAAAAACCATTAGATCAAAACTAGCAAAGTACTTAGAGGCCAGACTACTGCACCAGGTGAGGTAACGAACTGGCGATGAATACGGGGGCAGGTCTTCCTTAAGTTGAGGACAGGTGATGAGGTGATGTCCAACAGCTGGGTCCAATTGAAGGTGCACCGTGACATTTACAAGCATTTTACAATTATAGACAGCACCTGTGAGGTGAAAAAACTAACTGGCTGACTGACCAAAAGAGATGTGGAAAACTCTTCTTTCATTACTACATAAGTTTTCATTTTGCAAGCGTCAAAAATTGTCTTGAAATTAGTAATTGTTCCAAGAAATTAATGTATGCTGTTTTTTCTTGATTTTGATCAAATGATTGTCTATATGACGGCTCCCACACTGAAACCTTGCTGACATGTTTGAAGAAAATGGCCATTAGTCTGAATATTGACTGATCAGTTTATATTAGGGGTGTGTATTGGCAAGAGTCTGGCAATACGATACATATCCTGATACTTCTCCACAATCCATGTTTTTACATGATACTGGCGTGGAGTTTCGGTTTAGTACCCATTCCAAGTAGAAACGAAGTAGTATATGTCTCACAACAACCACAACCGGGAGGCTGACTGAACATTTGAAGGATCTTGTTGTTGTTTTGGTCACAGTGTGAGCTGCTGAAAGAGGCTCAGTGTGCTCTGCTGCCAACTAGTGGTGGGAGGTGAAAGTGGAAAATAAAAGCAAGACGGTAAAGGACACTCATAAATGATTAAATAAATATCGCCATGGCAACATTTTAAATCGATGCAAGTATCGCGATATATCGCCAAATTGATTTTTTTCCTACACCCCTAGTTTATATCAAAAAGATCTAAGTAATTGTAAAATTTGCTAAACATCTATACCACATGTACAAAGCCACTTTCAAAGTCCACTGACACACTTGAAACATGTATTAAAACAATTAAATTTGCATGAAAGAAACCAGAATTGGTATTCTGTTGTGAAAAAGCACAAGTTAGAACATATTACAATGAACTCATACTTTACATTTGTCTTCCTTATACAGATAAACTGACTGATCACATGTTCGTTAAAGCTTCTTAATGTCAGAGAAAGAGACAAAAAAAGAATTTTAAAACTCAATTTTACATCAGTAAAAATTGAGGAAGGAAAAATAAAAGAATTCAACTTGAATTTTTGAGATAAAAGAAGAATTATGCTGACACAAGTGACTTTTTGCATTTATTGTGACCTGGCAGTTCTTAATATTTGAACCCCTTGAAGTCAGTTGAACCAAATACCAATCAAAGAGCTTCAACTGCAAACTTAACATATTTTTCCATCAACTTGAAAGCAAAAAAAAAAGAAAAATAGATAAAATATGGAATAATGGTTTGAGGTATTTAGGTTTACACGTATTGATATTTTGTTGTAAGTTTCTTGCAAAACACCAAGAATATACAGGCCTAAATTACAAAAAATTATAAGATAAAAAAAGAATCATAAAATCAATAGAGATTTGGAAATGTCTTAATTTTAGGTGTTAAACATATAATTTCTTACTACAATATTCTTAAACAAACTGATGTAGTCAAGGCCAAAAAGTAAGGAAAAGAAAAAGTTTCTCTTTTTTTCTTTTTTTTTTTTTTTTTTTAAATAGCACTCTTGGCTCATTGCAATTTCTTTGTAGCCTATTTAAGAAAAACACTTGAAAACGATGTTTAACATGTTTAGGCACGTTCATGCCGAAGATAGACCTAAGCTGCAACTCTTTGTATCTCAAGGTTAATTTCATTAGCTGAAAAAGCATAAGAGCACAGAATACAAAGAACAATGAGACCAGAGTATAAAAAAGTCTGATTGAGAAGTTGTGTGCGTGCATGCGGTTGGGTTAGTGTGAAAAATGGAGACTTCATTAAATCTACTTCATTATTGTTCTATTCTTATCTGCCTTTCATTGCCCTTTCTTCTTTTTCCTGAATCCCTCCTTTTATTGCCTGTCTCCTTCTTTTTCTTTTACAAATAAGACAAAGCAGAAAGAGTGATGACAGGGACAGACGGAAAAGGACACCAAGCATGAGGGCAAACCATCGAGCCGCTGGATGACTAACAGCCTGCATCGAAGCAGACACTGACATGTGAAATGAAAAATAAAAGAGATTACCTGTAAAACGCAGCAAGACACTACGGACAGAAACTTGGAAGCTTTTTAGATAAGAGCTGATGATCTAAATGAATCCCCATCAGTACCGCTGAAGATCTTAAACGGTGAAAATAAGATCCTCCTCAATCTATTCTCATAAAAGCAGAAAAATGTCACCCACCTCATTTGACTGCTCAGCTAGGGAGTGATAGAAGTTGCTTAGGGAAAAGTACTACATTTTATAAATTAATGTAGCAGAGGAGGGCTGAAGAGTGACCCTGGACACTCCTGGTTTTATTAATTCATCAAATACTTACACACATCTGTGGTACATTTGAATATTAATATTTGGGGGACCCTGTAAGTGAGCATGTGCAACAGTTTTGGGTTGATTACTTGCCTCGTGGCAGCAAAGTGACATGCAAATGACTTTCATGCTCATTTGTAGGGTGCCTGTGATTTGTCCGTGTGTTTAAAACATGTGCCCCAAATCTCTTTCCATTTAGTGCGTGGGTATTTTTTCGGTCCAGCTCGCTCCGATTTGAAATTGGCAGCAGAATATATTGTACAAATTAATTAGGCGTTGAGGCACCAGCATCCTAAAATGAATAATAAGTGCAGGGGATGAATAGGGGAGACAAACAGCCCTGACGAGCGAATATAGCCAATGATCCACAGCAAAAGGAGCTCACATGAAGCGTTACTGGACTTGTATGTGATGGATTTAATTCCTACTGATGGGCTCTCCGGAAAAGTGCTCAGTTCAAAAATTTGCATAATGAAGTCCAACCGCTTATGCCTGTTATTTATTTCTCGTTTACCTGCAGGACTGGGCTCTCTGTTTACGTCTAAATGTAAATTATATTTATTAAAGGATGTGTTCTTTACTGTGTGGTATGGCCCTCCTTTTTCCCCTCTTTAAACAGGAATTTCAGGGCACTTAAATTCAGTTCATACATTCTTTAATAATCCCTAAGAGCCAACTAGAAGTTGTAGGAAGTCATTTTTGAAGATTCTTCAGGGAGTCATAGGTGATTATAGCTGTGGGCAGGAAGACTCTCCTGTCGGCATTACTGACTGAAAGCACTCTATTGCTGGCATTTTTTGTTATAAAGAAAATGTTCAAGATTTTCAAAAATGATCTTCATCCTACAAAATTCTCTTCTTTGGAGCATATAGAGCTGATTGCTCAAAGGGAAACCCAGAACAGAAGACCAGAGAAAGAGAAGGGAAGCGCAAGTCTGTTTTGCAGCAGTTCCCTTATATAGCCACCATAAAGAAAGTCATAAAAAAATGGAACATATTGTGTATCGCTAAGTATTAAATAGGATATATGTATATATGAGTCTCTACTTATGACTAATTACCTGGTTCAGGTGTGCCCAGCCAATAAGAACATGCCAGAGCAGGGTATATTGGAAAACATGCAAGAGGGTGGCACTCGAAGCGCGGCGTTGCCTACCCCTGGTCTAAGGGCAGGGATAACCAGTTTAATTTAGTTGTTTAGTTTAGCAATTAACTATTTTTTTATATTTTATGATTGACCTTCATCTGTAAAATTACCGACATGAAGCCCAATGAAGCAATTGTTTTTGTGATATGAGTGGAGTTCTTTTATGAATCCCGGAGGTGCCAATGGCTTAAAAACTTATCATGGAGGAGAAATTAGTGATAGTGGCTTGTGTTCACTGGAGTTATATGACACTCAATATTTTATGCTGTATACTGGAATAGAGCTGTGAAAGAAAAAGCCTGGTGCAAAATTTTCACTGCTTCGACATTTCACACCAAACCTTTTCCGACTGTGAGTACATACTGTATGCTTGTAATGGGTAGTGTGAACACTATTTTCTAAAAGCACATTCAAACTCGCATTCAGCTTGTTCTTGAACCAACATCACTTGCCCGGAGTCTGTAAGTGTTCACCATGACCTATTGCTCCCTCTTCAAAAAGCATGCGCATGGACATTGTCGTTTCAAGACAGTCAGTATCCACTTGGCAGTTGTGACTAAAATTACTGAGAGATATTACTGCATGTTTTAGCTTTGAAGAACTTCCACAGGAAGCACAATATGCTTTTTCTGTTGGGTCTTTTTCCAAGTCTTTTGTTGAGGACAAAACCAAGGTACTTCACCACCTTCACATCTTGCATGATTGAGGTAGGGTCTAACATATCACTGTTCCTAAATACCATGGTCCTCTCCTTTGTCTTGTTTACGCATAACTGTATTGAAAGTTCAAGAAAGTTAAAGAAATTCATTCATTCTTTTATTCGACAAACCACTAAACTTTTGTTCTAAGTTTTTTTTTTTTTTTTTCACACGTCTGCATAATTACGTTTTTTTATAAATAAATAATCAGATCATGTTGTCGTCAAACCCAATGAGATGAGAAAGACCATTTTTATATGTAGATATGATGGACTATAGAAATGAAAGGATCCTTTTTTTTATTTTTTTACATGACTGGAGAATTTTTAGCAGTAATGCAGTAATAAAGGCTGTGACTAATGATGAATGTCCTGTCAGGGTCAATTACAGTCATGGACGGCAACACATACTATCTGCCTGGATGACTGCCCACAGTGAGGGGGGAAAAGATACGGGGGAAAAAAGTGTAAGGAGGAGGAAAGGGAGATAAGGCGGATAAAATAAAGCTCCATGGAGGCAAATACCCCAATTTTTCAAATCACATATTTGTTATTAATGCCTGCAGGAACATGAAATGTCTAATATAACTTGTTACTTAAAGGTTCCTTGTTAATCTTGTTATATTTCATTGTGCCAGATTTAAAGTAGTCTGTGAAGGTAAATACCAGAGCTTTCAATCTTTGTTATATTCATGAAGATTTATTTTATTATGAGTCTAAAATGAGCCTCATATGTCTCTAGATTGTAGGGTGATCTAGTCTCTCACTTCTGATAAAGCTGGTAGTTTGAACACATTCCACGTCCCCCCTTCTTTCACTGTTCATTCCATATTAGATTTTTATTCAACAGATTAAACTATTATATGTATATACATATATATATATGTATATGAATATAATGGAGATAAATATTTACATACTGGTTGATATTTTGACAGAAATACCCAGAATTTTTTGTTCTCCAAACTAAGAACATTTTTATTTTATTGTAAATATATGTCATTAGAATATTTTTTTGTGCCTAGTAACAAATTAATCATCACAAGTTTGTTAGGTTTAACATAGCTATTTTCTTTACAAGAGGATACTCCAACAGTTTTCTGCAGTTTTTTTTTTTTTTT
>NC_050524.1:27024958-27036672 GCF_002922805.2 Oryzias melastigma | reverse complement strand
GTGTGGTTTATCACCGTGGTATATCAGTTTTTAATGCACACCCAGCAGCCAATCAGAATCGAGTATTCACCCAGACCATGGTATAACTGGTTTTATTTTGTGGTCTAAACTTAAAAGTTTCTCTCTTCTGTGGCCTTTGTTAAAAACAGTACTGGATTCTTTTAGTTTTGCAAAGAATCATTTTATTATTTTGTTATTTGTCATATTGCATCTCTGTCAGGACTTTATTTCTGTCTTTGTACAGTCCAATACATATAAAACTGATTTGTCTAAATACAAAGAGTCATTTCTCTCAAAGGTTTCCATCTGAAACTTTCCTTCTGAAAATAAATCTATTATTAAGCAGTGCTAATTAAAAAAAAACATTAATTCAAAAGTAAAATAAAATAAACATAAATATATATGCAAAATATACATTTTCGCAAAAATATACAAGAAAAAACTCAGCCAAAATAACATATATCTGCTCTTTAACCGTGAAGTTATCAAGTCAAACACAAGCACACATTCAAACATACAATAAAATGTATGTGCAGTTTTTTTTTTCTTTTTGTAAAAGTGTTTTGCTGCATTTACAATAATATGTTTCTTTGTGACTCATTTTAATTAGAGGAACAATACATATGTCAGTGCAAAGCAGCAGATTGCTCATGTGACAAATATTTATGAAGAAAGATATGACCAAAAACACGTACTTTGTGTAAGTGCGGGGTTGGGTGGTTCATGTGGTTTTGGCTCAGAAAATAAAAAATCCATTACAAATGTATTAATGTCAACTCCTCTAATTAAAATTAAATTGTCATTCTTACAAATGAAAGGCATTTTTAAAGATATATCTTAATATATTACCATTTTCTCTAAATGATTTATCTTTGTGTCTCAATACAACAGCTGGCTTTCTCCACATCTGTTCCCATTTATTAAAATAGTTTTTTTTAAGTTTAAGAGTTAGTTTATCATTATAATAGTTTGCTGTCATATTAAAATTAGTACAGAGTTTCATGATTTAATTCAGTTTTTATTTCTAACTTTGACTAAGGCATTCATCTTAAGAAAACAATGATGGTTGCTTTAGTGTGGGTCATGTGCCAACCACAAGAACTGATTGTGGTTTAGATTTTTCCTCTAAGAGGAAAGAGAGAAGAAAGGAGATATAAATATACATATTACTGTTGTTGATATGCTTTTAAAGCTCTTGAGTTTATCTTCATACATTTCATTCCATTAGCGTCATAATGCATTTGCTTACTGCGTTCGTAAAAAAAAAATAATTAACACTTACTGGCTTTTGTGGATCAGCTGTCAAAGCCATTAATGTTTTTTGAATAACAACTCATTTTGATACCACACACTAATTAAAAACAGAGTGACAATCCAGTCATTAGATTTTAGTCTTCAAACATATTCAATTCACTGCATTGAAACCGAACAATCACAACATGCAGCCAAAGTCATTTTCAAACAACAAGTGATACTTTCCACAGCACCTTCATTATTTATCCATCAAGCACTTTTGTTTTAACTGTCCAAGTCAGACAAATGCACCAACTTTAGAGGAGAACTCGTCTGCCCCTGGAGATGAATAAGCCTCATGAAACGCTGCAAATTTCAACCGCCCACAGGTCTAAAATGGGAGCAAATATTTATTTATTTCAGCACAATGTGTCACTCACGCAAAAGGAAACAATCAGTATTAAAATCACAGAAGTGTAAAAATGCCAAATCTAATTACTTTAACAAGCAAATGAGGTCAGGCATGATTTGGGGGTTTTGGTCTTCTGAGATGCTGAATGTAATTTTCTGCAAGTTAGATAAAGACTGAAAAGACAATATATTATATGACAATGCAAACAAAAGTTTGTGGAAACTCACCGTGTAAGGCTTAAATAAATGTATTTTTTACTCTCTTTTCATAAAACGTATATTTTAATACACATTTTTGTGAAGAATGCCACATCTGTTGATGAATTGTTTATTTAGTTAAAAATGTTAACAGATGTTTTAGGCAATCTTGGTAAGAAGAAGAAGCAAATTAAAGTGTATATAAAAGTCTATATAAAAGCCACTGCTATGAAAATTTGAACAATACAGTTTGTCATTTAGCTAAGAAAAGGAAAAAAAAAAGGTTTCTTTATGCTTATGTGCCAATATTAAGTCTTATTTATGAACAATTTATTGCTTTATAGCAACACAAATATTAATATATGTTTTAGCTTATATGAAAGTTGTTTTCAGGAGAAAAAATGCTTTTGAATTAAATAAAATGTCCGGAGGGGGCAACCCTAGAATTAAACTATCTAACGCTGATGTCAGGATGGTACTTTAAGAAAATTGTGTTTTGGGTCTTTATTACATGTTCTTGTAGCATTTTACTCATGATGGAAGACATATGTAAGAAATTGTAAAGTTAAAACTGTGTTTTTGTGTATTTTTTTTTTTTTAATTGTGGTGAAAGAGCAGAAAAAAAAAAAAAAAACATTGAAAAAGTTTGTAGTTGTTATACAACAGTGATAGGCAATCAGTGCAGGCTTACTACCCTCCAACAGTCCCCGCCCACAACTCTGAATTTCTGCAGAAACCATGTCAAAATGACTGTTTTTTTTTTGTTGTTTTTTGTTTTTTCTTCAGAAAAACGGCTTAATCATAATTTAAAAGAACACTATGAATACATTTACAATAGATTAGAATGGAGGAGACTTTAACAAATCTTCAATATGAAAATTTTAGCTTAGACAGGAAATGTGGATTTCATTCTAAAAAGCATTGAATCCTACACAGATTATAAAACTTGGACTTGTTATAATCCTTGCAATTTGGGAAAAATATTTTTAATTTACAAACCATCTTCCTGAGAGAAGATAAATAGTTTAAAAATACAAAATGTTGAGATTTTAGAAACAAAACCACCAGTTCTACTTGTTTTCTGAAGCCCACTGGTTTTAATTTGAGTAGACCTCTTCTCTTTTCTTTTATTCAATCAAAAAGTGATCCCCAGGAAAAGATGTATTCTGTTGAATCTTCACCAGACTGGTTTGAACAATACTTTTGGACACTATAGTAACTTACTTCTAACTTTAGTAAAGCATGAAACAATTTTCATAAAGTTGTGACATCAAGTTATTTTCCCTTTTTGCCATAAATAGAAAATCATCAAGAAAACGTATTCCAACAGTTTCACCCGGTTAGCTCCACATTAATTCAATTAAATATATTTTCTGTTCGATCAGTTTAAAACAGCCTTGCATTAATTGGTGGCACACTTATGTGCATGACACTGCTTAAAACTGCTTTAATTTTTCCAAAGAAACAGAAATTTATGAGTTAGCAAAGAGATGAAAATGGACTGAAGTAATTAGAAGTGTATAATAAAGTGTGTCAGCTTGAAGTGGTGTATAATTGAAGAGTTTCATTCCACAGGAGATAACATCTACTAATGAAATGTGACACCTACTCTGACAAAATAATTGCTAAACATAAAATCCCCAAACAAATCACCCATTATATGAGGTTATTAACCATAACTGCAGCATGACAGTGATTTGCTGTGTTTTTTTTTTTTTTTAAGAATCTTTAATACAGCAGCCAGGATGTATCTGCAGAAATAACATCACATCATATCTAAAATGAAAACTGTAAACTTTAGGCAAACATTTTAATTGAATTCTACTTTCCATAAGTCACAGCTGTCAGCAGTTACCTCAGCAGAACAGTCTGCAGAACAAGCATCTGACTGCTTTTAACATTTCTTTGCACACCACACACTGAAAAGTAAAATGGGTCCTTTTTGCTTTGTGCACACAGTGTCAACTCAAATTGTTGTGCGTCCTGTGCAAAAATTCACAAAAATGCTCCACAGAAAGTGACTCTATGAAACTACTTAGCAGTTTGCTTTCAAACTTTCAGAGCATTCATGTATTCTAGAGTGAGTTTTGGCTTTGTAAATGTTTTGACAAAGCTTCATATTAGCAGGATTGGTCACAGAGAGGAGTGGTGGCTTCATGAGGGAGCGCAGGTGTGTCTCGCACTTCCTTGAGGCTCATACAGTACAAGTCATTTGGAAAATTGGGGCTTGAACAGGACAAATCAAATGGAGCTTTGAGTCCAACAACCTACCTGCTAATCATAAAAAGACCCTTGAATATTGTAGAAATATGAGGTCTGATGCTGACTTGCATTGAAAAAGAAATATTCCAGAGGTAGATATGCGTAGAATCTGCATGCAAAAACCCGATCCACATGTTGATTTATCCATGACATGTGGTCATTGGGTCAAAGCCTATAGTGCTCTGGTTTAAACAGAGGATAAAATACGATAATTTATTGCTTTCTGACACATTTATTAGTTCACCATTTTTTATAAAAAAAAAAAAAAGAAAAAAAAACTTTTAGAAAGGATCTCCATTTAGCTTCAGCACAGATGGAAACCTTTTTATCATCAAATAGAACAGACAAACAAAACCTGAATAAGATTTTTTGTGTTGAAGTGTGAGAGACATTAGTGTATATACTATTGATGAGACGAGTCTTCAGGAGGTTGAATGAAGGGGAAGGATGGCATGCTCTGGTAGAATCTGATCAGTTAGTCCAATCTCCGAGAATCACAACTGAGCACAAACAAGCCATCGATTTCATACTTCAATGTGTTTTTTCCTATGTCCACTTTACTTTTAATCTCATCATTTAACTTTAATCCTATTGCAAACATTTTATGTAGATGCATTTCTATGCATTTTGTAACCATTGTGTATGTGCTTGTGTGTGTGCATGGAAATGTGTGTGGAGGGGCGGATACAGGGCTTCTTTGAAAGCACTTAGTGTTACTAAGTTTGTATGAAAAGTGCTTTACAAATCAAAATGATCGACTGACAGACTGGAACTGCTGTTTCTCTGAAGGATTACCATGAAATGGTGTTCCTGAAAGAGGATAAAGGTCAAGAAATAAAAACAAGCCTGCTTGAACTGACAGAGCTAGGTCTAGCATTCATTCTCACTTTGCAGGTAAATATTAGAGACTTCAATTTTACTACAGCAGACAAGAACAGCGAGTGAACCACCCAATGTACTGGCAGGTCTGGAGCATTTAAAGGGGATTTTATCAAACATCTACTCCTGTATTGTTCTTTTGTTTCCTTTTGTAGATAATATGTGTGTGAAAGATTTGTATTTGTCCAAAATAAGCATTGACTGAGTCAAAAAAAGACAATTTAAGCATTGTAAGATAATTCCCAACTTTTTTTCTAATGATGCACTTTTCTAGATTATGTAGAACTTTTGTGTTTGTGAATTTGCCCCAAGTGAGCCTGAGTCCTATAGGTATTTTTAATTAAATCTAATCTGTACCAGCAAAGTGTTTGTGGTATTGCATTAACTGCAACAAAAGAGTAATCAATCTGCTTCTGTGGTTTGGTGGTGTTTATATCATGCAACCCAACACCTCATTTTCACGAACATACTGGAGTCTTTTGCGACCTAAAATTTAAACTCCGTACACTCCTGGTATTACTTGAGTAAATATAAAAGAGTCATGCCTTGAATGATAAAAAGTGATTTTTACTCCAGAAATGTATGAAACAAACATGCTAGTTTCTCATGTGGTTGCCCAGGTGAATGCAGTCATCAAAAAGCTTCTGCAATGATTTTCAATTGCTTTGATCTCAACTAATATTTGATCTTTTTGTGCTCCTCTGGCCCAAACTGAACGGATGCTCATGGGTGTCTGACTTACATCATGGAGTGAGTCAGCAAAACAAATTTGCTGTAATTCCAAATGTGAAAAAATAATTTTCTTTCCACCTTTTTTCCTTTCCCCTCATTTGTGAAGTTGCATTTTACTTTAAATTTTGCAGTTAAACGCAGAAAAACGTGTGCAGAGAAACACATGCCGGCAACATTGGAGAAACAACGTCATACTGAAATGGAATTCACTCAGTCTAACCGTGGGGGAGCAATTTATTCCAGTGTGCAGTTGAAGGGAGGCATGCTGTCCTTATGCTCTTGACAGAACTCAAGCATCCTTGCGTAAATGTAAATTAGAATTTCTTGTTTGGGATCCTCGTGTCAAAGGAAGATGGAAGAAACTGAGAAAAATAGAGGGATCATGATTCCCACATCAAGAACTGGATTGTAGGCAAACATGAAACTTCCTGTTGTGATCCAATCCTCAGCTCCATCCAAATTCATGGAACACAAGCATCTAAGTATCATAGAGCACCCCATGATAATATACTAGAGCTATAAGGAACTTTTCCATCTTTTTCAGCTTTATATGCCTCTGCAGTGACTTTTTTGCTGCTTCTCGTTGGCTCTTTTGTTCTCTGATATGAATGCCAGCTCATAAAATTCTGTCAAAGTCACTTCTCCAGATACACACAGAAAGACACACACAAACACACACTCCTCATATTCACTCTATAGTCTTTATCAGAGAACTAATGGAATTACATAAGGACACTGAAAAGCCAGCACTCATTTAAGGAAGATTGAAAAACCATTCTACACTCAAAGGTTTTTCATTATTTCTTTTGTGTCATTCAGTCTCTTGTCTGCCAGAGAAGAACACTGCATGTTCTATAAAAGGAGTTCTAGGTAAGAAAAATGAAAGAAAAAGTGTTTATTTTCTTTTTTCTTTTCGGCCAAAAGACTTGACACTGGAACTTAATTGTGAGTCTGATTACCCTACAGTAAGGCTATGTCCGAATTCTACTAACCTACTAAAGAACTATATAGTGCGTCTCTATCTAGTGCACTGAACTTTCAAAGCAATTCAGACACCAAGCTCACTACTTTTCTTTCATTTTGCTAAACGCCGGATATGATGTCACCGATTTCACAAAGTGAAAATCGAATCAGTACAAACATTTCACAACAGTTGTGACTCCACTGTATTCTAATGATGAAAATGTGGATGGTTTATCAAACAAATTTATTTAAACATGTTTTTTTGCAAAAATTGATCGACTGCAATGCACTATGGTCTATATTTGCTAATGTAGTGAGCATTGATGAGCTAGTTTTTTTTACAAAGACTTTTGGGAAATTTTTAGTGTACTCCATTTTGAAATTGTAGATTCGGACAGAGCTACAAAATGGTGAACGCTACATATATATAGTGCATTAAATAGTGAGTAGGGAAGGAATTCGGACATAGCCAAAAATAGAAAAAGGAATGGACTGTACAGTACTCATTTTTATTTTTTTTATTTTATTTACCTTCTTGTATGAGAGCAATATGTCTGAAACATTGGACTATACGAAAACTGGACTGAGTGAGTGTGATGTCAGCCATGGGAAATGGCTTACTTATGGCTCCAATTAAATGATGTCGATGAAATTCTCCGCCATGTTGGAGTCAGACCTCATCAGTAAGCAAATGTAATGACTAAGTGATAGCTGTTTATTTCACAATAGAAGTCTATTAGATTAAGATTTTTTTGGAGCCAGTGTGACCTTCCTGTTTGGAACACTAAGAGGGAGGGAGTCGCTCAGTCCACTTCTCATATACAGTCAATGGTCTAGATTGCGTACCATGTCTCAAACTGTGTAATGCTTCTGACTTCCACCTCATCTGAAATTAAGAGAAAAAAAATAAGATAAAAATAAAGGTTAATGGTCATTTTGCCCTATTAATGCCAGGGAGGTGGTGAGTGTGCATGCATGTGTGTGTGCAGGAGTGCAGCTTAGTGGTACAGATTGTTTTGTGACATGTTGCTTTTTTGTCTTGCTGTGTCACTAAGCATCTCCCCTGCTGAAGTGCCCTTAAATGCAGTACTGAAGAACTGCCAACCATGAGAGGTAATGTTCTGTACCTCTTCATGGTGGAACCCCTGGAGGAGGTTCGAGGATGAGCGAGTAGACAAATAAACAGAAATTCCTATTATCATTAGGGAAACATTATCATCACAAAGCAATTCTTGTTGCCTTTTTTTTGCTACCATCCTTTTCTTCTCAATTTTATTGCAAACATAATCATTTAATGTTACTACAATTGGTAACAGTATCACCATGGTAACTAGTAGTTGCCAACATCCTGAGATGAGTTATGTTAGACGTGAGTGTTTCTCTAAAGTCAAGCTTATAATAAAGGCTAATCTATGAACATCCGTGTATATTTTATAACATTTTCCACTCATATCAAATATAACAGTGATCTGTGCCTTAGCACAGCTAAAACAGCTTATTTATACATGCAAAACATAAACACAAAAATATAAATGCAACACTTTTGTTTTCCCTCCCATTTGTCAAAGATCTGAAACATTTTCTACAAACACAAATGTGACAATCTGTGATAGTGAGCACTTCTCCTTTGCTGAAAAAATCCATCCTACCTCACAGGTGTGCCATATCATATAGACATCATGATTACTGCACAGGTGTGCCTTAGACTGGCCACAATAAATGTCCCTCTGAAACGTGCTGTTTTGTTTTATCGGGGGGGGTTGAGGACTCAGAAAACCAGTTGGTATTCGATTATTAGGTGTAAAGACAAAAGTGTTAAATTTTTGTTTGCTCTAAATACAAATCATGTAGCAGTGTAACTTTTCATTTTTTATTGGTCATACTTTAGTTACTGAAAGACCCAGGGCCAAACACAACAGCTCTCAGACTGCCAAAACCCAGAGCAGATTCATCCTTGATAAAGATTCCGCAGCTGGTGCATGAATAAAAGAAGCCAGTAAAACGGTGCTGTTAAAGATGGAAGCAAATGCTTCTGAACTTCCTAGCTACCAGTCTTTATGTTAGTCATCAATGTGCTGTTTCATGGAGCAAGGAAACAAAAAGATGAAGCAGTTAGAATGAAAGAAATAAATATTTTTTACAGATCCATGCTGACTGTCTTTTGAGCTATTGTAAAAATATTCTCAGTGTTTTTCTTTTTATTATTATTATTATTGTTCTGTTTTCAGACAAAATCAAAAAAGTGTGTTTTCTAGAAGAATTGACTAGTTCATTTCTCTGAGTTTTGGCCAGGATCATTGCCGCAGAGCAAAGCTGCTCCTCCTTCACATCACCTGTTTGTTTACATCACGTGTCAAAGTCAAGGCCCGAGTGCTGCTGGGTATTTCTACCCCCAGATCATTTTATTTTATTGTTATCAATGGCTGATGTCATCTTGTGCTTATTTATAACTTGTATGATTTTTACAAAATATATTTTTATCTACAGTAATTATGGAATATAATTATTCCCTGTTTTTATTTATAGTAATGCTTAAAAGTTACATTTTTAAAGTTTTAAAAATGTAGGTTTAATGTGTTCAATAAAAGTTGTTACTGTTCGGCCTTTCCGTGTTTTGGATTTTGGCCCACTGTGCGATTGAGTTTGACACCCCTGGTTTCCATTCTCTCCTTCTGGCTTACAGCGCCTCACATCCCCAACATAACGTTACCAAATTCAACTAAAATGGCAAGCCGTACAGTTTGGAGCCAGATACCGGCTCAGATGAGAAAAACAAAGATGGATCTAGTCATCTAGAAGTGGATGCATGAATGTAGCTGAGCATGGAGCTTGTGGCTTGGCCAGTGTATTCTCTTCATAATCAAAACTTTCTGATTCGCAACAATTTGAATAGGGAAACATTTGTAATTGTAATTTTACGCTCAAATGTCTTTACATATGCCCTCAAATGCTACAAGGATATGTTAAACAGCATTTTTATGATTAATGAAGGGTTGGCACAAGAGAGGAAATTTTTATCTTTTTACATTGCAATTATTTTTTTTACCTTTTAATTTACTAGAAATGTCTAAATTTAAATGATATGGTGTATAGTTTTGGGATTAAAACATTTAATAAGAGCTGAACTTTAGGTGTAGAGGTGCAAATGTTTGGTAGAAACTGTAAACTTTTGGCTAAAGATAGAAAATCCTAACAGATCTTTGAGTTGTTGGGGTGAAAATCACATGCTGAAACCTGAGTAAACCCTTCACCGGCGTTTCAGTTGGACAGGAGTCAATATGACTGGTTCATACATGGAGAGCACATGCTCCGCAGCTACACACATACACAACTGTGTATTTGTGTGAGCGCACAGCGAGGCACAAATGGACTCAGGATTCGTCACAGTTATTGATTCAGTTCACTGCGAGAGCAGCAAGAAACTGAGTGGTGGAATCATTATTTTGACAACTACAAATACTCTCCACACACACACAGTGACAAGCCAGTATACACACGGTCAAAACAACATAAGGAGTCTTCAGCGTGCATTCTTCACAGTCAACTTGACTTCAGATAAATTCCTTCCTGTGGAGTATGTGTACATCCTGCACACAAATAAGGGCACACCCCTCCAATCAATAGTTGACTTTATCACGCACCCACACACACAAACACACATGCATCTAGAGGCCAGAGTTCCTAACCTTGTTACAGTCTAGTAGAGCAGCGCATCGATCACTGTCCCCATAAAGACAATGAGGATGTGAAGCTGGGAAGAGGAGAGACTGAGGGAGGGCAGGGGAAGTTTACCAACAGATTTAGTAATGGGCTGCACCGCTTGACTTCTGCAAGAAGCACTTTTGCAAAGCTCATTTTTGAAATAACCTTTGTTTACTCAGAAACGTCACTTGGGGAGAAAAATGCAATACAGAAAGTTTGAGTCCATCTGCCATGAAAGTCATTTCTATTTATCAGGTAGGATTTTTTTTGTAAATGTAGATTCACCAAAATAAGGGATAAAAAACATACATTATCAAATAATACTATCACTCATAATAGAAAAGCTTAAACTGTAGAGGTTGGAGCACAGAAAATGATCAACTCCCATTTGGATTTGCATCATTTTTCATTTTACCAGCTAATAAAAAAATCAATCAAAGTTAACAGAGCTGCTGATGATGAATGCTTGAAGGTAACAGTCTTTATTAAACAATTACAGCCAATGTTTTAGTGTTTTTACCTCCAATGATCACTTGCAAAGTAACCCCTGCAGCTCACTTCTTATTCCAAGATCTAATGTACACTATTGCATTATCTTGAAAACAAACGGCCTCACTTTATAACTCCAGACACTCACCAAACACTGATGTCCACATCTGCATCCTTTAAAACTTTACTTTAATTCTATTTATTTAATCTAGTCAAATGCTGTCTTATAGAAGTAGCAAGCAAACCAAAAAAGTTTAAGCAAAACCTCATCTTTGAGTGTCCTAAAGCATCTCTGTGAGACCTGGAAATGCTCTAAACCTAAGATTTGGGGATGAGAGGAGACAACATTTAGGATGCTTTAACACCAAGCCCCCACGTTCATTACAATAAACGTACATCAGGGCTGCATGATGGTACAGTGGTTAGCACTGGTTTGAATCCCAGATGGGTCCTTTCTTTGTTTTCTTCTCTTTTTGATATTCCTACAGTCCAAAAAGATACTTTATAGGGTAAGCGGTGGCTCCAAATTGTCCCTAATGTGAGCAAACATGGTGGCCCTGTATTGAACTATCCAGGGTACTTCGTCCAAGAGTTGCTTATAGGTTTCAGCATCCCTATGACCCTGAATGGACCCCATCTCTGGCTCATCTTGGGCCCCCACCGGTCCCCCAGCTCCATCTGGATGAAGGATCGACTGTGCTCCTGTTCTTGGCCGTGGACCACGCCTCTGGCTCGTCTCGTGCCCCCAGTCAATCTGGATGAAGCCCATCTGCTACAGTATTTAAATATGTAGTAAGAGTTAGATAAGATAATTCCTATTTAACAATCCAGGACATCCCTGAGGA
>NC_050524.1:27022552-27024913 GCF_002922805.2 Oryzias melastigma | reverse complement strand
TTTAGTCTAGTCTGTTTAGTTTAGCAATCAGCTATTGTTTTAATTTTATTACTAATTTTATGTTTGGACAATTTCCAGTGTAAAGTCCATTGAGACAACTGTATTGTGATAAATAAAATTGAATTGAAATGAATGTGAATGAAAAAAAACATGAATGGAAGAAAACCTGGTTCAAGAGAACTACATCTGCTGTTCTTTGAAACATCTCTGAGGTTGATTTCAAAATAAAGCAATTTCCTGTTGATCAAAATTTTCCTCAAACACAATCTTTTTTTGACTAAACACAATAATTTAAAAAATAAAAATGAAAAAAAGGTTTATTGCTTTTTCTTTTAGTCATGACAAATCAGTGAATCACAGTTCACATTTGTTCATAATCAAGGGGGCACTTTTTAATTTTTCTTTTATTTTCTATTTGGAGTTTTTCTGCTCAACCCAAAAGTGTCCTGAAAATTAGCAATTGATCAAGACAAAATAAATGAGCTTTTCAGTCAATAAAGCCTACTGTAGGCTTAATTCTTGCCAGTCTGAAGCCTATGAATGGCCCAGCCTGGGTGTATATGCTACACGTTTATGATTTACACAAGCACCGTTGTGTCAATATGATTTCAGTGGGGTTTCATTTAATGTGGTCTTCTGAACTTAAGAGAAAAAAAGTCTAAAAATGTTACACAGTTAAATCCCTCAGTCCAGCTAGAGTTTGCTTGTTTAGTCAACTCCAGAGTTCAGGAAAAATCAAACAACTCAGGTGCAAACTTAGCAAGCAGATTCACCATTTTTTTTCTATTGAGATTAAATAAGAATACTTTTTAAAAGCTGCTTGTTAGAATAACAATTCTATTCTAACCATAAAAAAAATAAAAGTGTTGTTTTGTAGACTTCTATTCTTAAGTTTCGACTGTAGTAGATGGTAAATCCCTAGTGTTTATAGGGATGTGCTATAGGGATGAACTATAGGGTATGCAATGCAACCTTAAGGTTATTATACTCGGCACATAAAGGTTCCCTGTCCACGATGATCCTGTCACCGAGGCCTAATGGGTGATTGAAATGACATTGTAAGACTGATAACTTTTGTCATTTTTCTGAGCTTCCTCGAGCATTGGGGCCCATCTCACAATCTCCTTTCTGCTTTCAGGACATTGTGGCGTTCAGAAGATTTGTGGAAAGAAGCAGAAAGGAAATGAATCAGTGAATCTGGATGGCAGGCACAAAAACAAATTTTCAGTGATATCCCATTAAGTGACAAAAAGAATGACAAAAAGAAGGATGAATGGTGGATAAAAATGAAACGAGGTTAGAATGACAAAAGCCTGGTGAAAGTCAAAAATAGAGCGGAATAAAAAAAACTGAAGGGGAAACTAGAGCATAGAATAAAGGAAGTTGCATTCAACTGGATTTATGATGTGGATTTGAAGTGTTAAGAAATGGGGCAAAGAAAAATGAAACAATGGAAAAGAGAGGAACAAAAGACCTCCAAAGATGAGGTTTTCTCCCACATAAAAATTCTGGATCACGAAGACTGGTAAAATGCTAGTAAATTGAAAGAAAGATGAAAGTTCCCAGACACATTAAAGACCAATTTGTTGAAGTTTGCAAACACAAAAAGATGGGCTGGAGTGTGGTGGTAAAAGAAGTCAAGTGAAGACAAAGGATAGAAGAATAAGAACAGACGAAAAAAAAAAAAAAACGATTCATTTTGCAGCAGTTGGACAAAAGTGGAAGAGTGTATATGTTATAGAATAATGAACAGATTGATCGTATATTCAGAAAACTAGACGAAGAGAATTCAAAGTCTGTAGTTTAAAGGAGTAATGAGAAAAAAAGATAACAACCCTGCAATACTTCAGAGAAAAACGAGAGCTTTGAGGGGAGAAATGAAGATACACCTCTGCAGTCACAAACAAATTTGTCATCAAATAAATTTTAATTATCACACTCATTAAACTGTCATTATCAGCAGCACAAACAACAAACGCAACTTAATTTGTTTCCCTCCCTTTTCCTTCCAACAACATGTCCCCTGATCGCAGTTTCTCGTAAGGAAACCAATCAATTGATCATTAAAAGCCAAAGGCCCAAAACTACTAAACTGTCAATAGCCGGCAGTATGTGTGTTGATTTTTCCATCAGTAATGAACACAATAACTTTTGGGATTGCAGTGGCAGTTTGTTGAAAGTGAACCAGAAGAAGTTGTAGAAAGGAAACAAAAAGAGAGCAGTTAAGAGAGGAAATGAATAGTGAATGAAGTAAATCGGATTTTTAAGGAGGTCTGGGCTTCATTTACACTTAGTGAAGGAAACTAAAGTATATAAAAGAAAAAAAACACTATTTATTATTTAGTTAGTTTTACTTAATAG
>NC_050524.1:27013431-27022484 GCF_002922805.2 Oryzias melastigma | reverse complement strand
AAAGACTTGGGACTTGACTCAGACTTGCAAAACAATGACTTGGTCCCACCTCTGCTCATAGATATGAATCTGCTTGTACCCCAATCTGTTCTTTTCAAAGTCCTGCTCAACAATTGAGACATACTACAAATGGTGCAAAGAGTTTTGGTCTTTTTCACTATAAAATGGCATTAATGGTAGTGCTGGGTGGATTGATACAAAAATATTGATAGTATCGATCTCAAGTTGGTATCAGATCAATACCGATCCGCAGATATCAATATTTGTGTATCAGCAAAAAGGACCCAGCTGAGTCGCTGACTCGCCACTCTCTGCAGCAAATTTCACAGTGCATGCATGCAGGCTGCATGCATTGTTGTTCACCCTATTTCGACTCTATTTAAATGGAGATATATTTTTGACAACTCAGCATTTATGAAAAACATCGATATTGTCAGATCGGTATCGGATCGATACCCAAATGCTCAGTATCGCCCACCCTAATAAATGGAATAATGCAAGTTCAAAAAACAGCAAATACAATATGTTCTTGCTTTATTTTATTAAAATGTCATTAGCAAAAGAAAACCATTTGTTTCAATGTATCTAAAAACTGTTGTAATGACCCTAGGTCATGGGCTTTATGTGTGTGTGTGTGTGTGTGTGTCTGTTGTGTTTGTTGTCCACAGATTGCCCTTCAAACTGTCACCAGCTGATGGATATCAGCTGATTGGAACCATCTGACACTTCAGGGCCAATCAGCTGGGACTCTATTAAAAAGCTGAAGATCTCAGCAGGAAGAAGAAGAAGAATGCTTTTAGAAGGAGACAGATTCTTGGATGAATGTGCCTGGCTTAAACTTAGAGCATACATGACTAAATCATTTAAACATAGTAATGTTTGATGTGTACACATACTGAATATTTGAATAATAAAATAAACTTGTGAATTCAATTTATTTTGCTTTTTCACAACATCACATACGTCATATTTCCAAATAGTCGTTATGTCAATTGCTACGCTACCCAGCATACTTTGAAGGACCAAAAGATGGTAGTGGATTGGTCAGAAGGGTAGATTTTGTGTTAGTTTTTGTATGCATCTTATCTGCAATAATCCTTAACTAAGGTAGTTGTAATGCTCCAACAATGTACTAAACTCATACTTGAAAATTTCACAGATTTTTGAGCCAGTGTACCACAAAAAAATAGTTCCAGGTCAATAAAAACACCAAGAATTTAGTTACAAGGCGCAGAAGATTACAGAACACAATAAAACAAATATTATTATATGTGGCCCTTATGGACCCAAAAATACAATTTGCTTTTGTATGGCTTATTAATAAATGTTCTGTTTTATCCAAACAAAAGTCATGATTAGATCAAAGTAAAAGCTTAAGAGCAGAAATACAGTAAGCAGGTCATGACTTAACAACTCAGGCTGTCACGCTTTTAACTGTTTGCTTTAAACAAGTTTTTGTTTCATTCAATTCAAAACCTTTTCTGCTATCAATTAGAGAAAAAAAACTTGCACAAAGATTGACATAATTATAGTACAGAAAAATATTGTCTGATAAAAAGTATTAAATACTGTAAGAAAACAACAAAATATACTATTTAAAAGCAGAATTTGGTTGTTTTTGCTCCAGTAATATCTGTATAGTATTTAATAACCATACACTGATATATATTTTTTTAAAGAAACAATATAAAATGGTGAAATATATCCAAATATGACAGAAATTCAGCTTGTTTAGGAAAATACAATTATTTTTGCTTAAAACTCTTTATTTCTGGTTGTTTAAACTATAGCTGCAACTTTAAATGCATTACACTGTGGGTAAAAATGAAAAAATAATTACAAATTGATCTATGAATATATACTAGTCTTTTACCTTAAAATTCCTTTATTTTACAGCTTGGACTGAGGCATTCAAGACATACTGACAAAGAGGGGCTACGTTCTGGAGTGGAGCACGACATCTGAGGAGGAATCTGATGAAGTTATTTGTACTTTGACGTACTTTGAGTAAAAAAAAAATAGTTAAATATATATTTTTTGCTTGCCTTTTTTCAGTTTTATTTAACATTTTTCTTTATTAATTTCTTTTAACATATGCAAGTATTTATTAAAAATATTATTAATAAAAGTCTTTATTTTATATATATATATATATATATATATATATATATATATATATATGCAATCGGAAATTTCCTGTTAATCTATTCCTCTATTCTTACACAGTATCACTGCTGGCAGTAAACACAACATTTTCCTTCAAAGAAGTCATTGTGAAGTTTCAGTTCTTTTACCTGATGATCTTTCACTAGTTTCTAGTTAAACAAGTAGAAGTTGGTGCTTTTTAACTTTTTAAATTTGCATTTATCCTTCAAAGCGTGTGGCAAAGCTGCTTGAAAGAAGAGCTTATCGTGATCACAACGCTGAAATTCAAGGATAGTCCCCAGATGATGAAGGAGTCTGATTTTGTTCTTATTACCCGGTTATCCTTGAAAACACGCAAACACAAAATAATGAACCCTTAGGTGTATCCACACATGTTACTGAGTGCTATTCTAATTCTTCCAATCACAATTTTAGACAAACCTCATTTTTTGTTCTGACTTGCCAAGGCCATGGGCGGATCTGAAACGCTCTGAACCCATTTCCCCAAACTACACACTTCCACAGAATGTCCACACAAATGTTTTGTAAAAATATGTTTTTTACATATTTAAAAGTAAAATCTGAAATCACATATTTTTGTCCTTTAGTCCTGCAAAGGTCTGGAAGACTGTCCCTCGCCGTCATCATTTGTACCGGGATCAGCAACTCCCTCATTTCAATTAGGAAACAGATGAATTAATGTCCCTTTTTGATTCAAAGCTTTAATATTTGGCTGACATTGATGCAAATATTTCTACAATTATGCACACAGTCACATACAAAGTCAAGCCCACAGAGGTGCTGATATTAAGGCTGTTTGTCAGAAGCAGATTGATTGGTAAACAGTGGCAGTCATCTCTTCAGATACACTTCATAAATCCAAAGAGAACTATGTGCATGAGATCAATAACACCAGGTCAATGTGTCCTCGCCATGGCGGTCGCATGAATACAACCTGTAGCTGCACACACCCACTTAACCACCAGCTGTTAGACATAAAGGTTGAGCTTTTAGGAGCTTCCTGCTGTCAAGTGGTGTCTTGAAAAGACAGCCGCTCTATAAATCAATCAGAAGTTGGTCAGCTGTTTCCTTGATCCTAAAAGAGCAGAAAATGTGATAAACAGTTCTATTGTGCTGTGAATACATGTGGAATGTTAGAAACCCAAATCAATGCTGTTTATTCAAATCTTATTTTTTTTAATCATAGAGTTTAGAGTTAAATACATTTAAAGGTAATCATATAACATCACGGAATACAATAAAGTCACATCAGTTCTTGCACTCCAAAGGATGAAAAAAGGTTTTCCGTTGTCCGCTGAGGCGTTGGTGGGAAACAGTAACAGCAATCTGTAACGACACCGAAGAGTCACATGACACAAAAAAATGACAAAAGAAAATAGAATTTGCCCCGTTGTAAATTACATTAGTCTTTTTTCTTTATTATTTTGTAGTTTTAAAGGTTAAACCTAAAGGCCTGGGCAGTGGTGCATAAAAATTCTCATTAGCTGTTCGAGATATATTTATATTTCATGTAAATAGCCTAAAGTGAAGTTAGCTGCTGCTGCACCCGCAGACGGTACCTCAGCACCTACATTTAATTTATGGCAAGACTTCTTACATATATTTGATTAATTTGGTATTCATATTTATTGTTTCAACCCCTCATAGCAATCTGCACTCAGATTATTCTTAGATGTTTATTATGCGATCATGATGAGTAAGGTTTTATGAATTCATTTAAAGTCGCACTCAAACTATGATTTCAGTTGTAAAATTGTTCCCAGTGAGTTTTTAATTGTGATTATGCCGTTTTTAGCATAACCTGTATTGTTTTTTAATTCATTTTCTGCACCGCAGCAGGGGGTCATTAGAAATTCCCTGTGTTTTAAACTCTCTCCTGCTAGCTTACAGCACCTCACAAGCCCAAGCTAGCATTAGCATAGCATAAAACGGAGAGCAGCTCTGCAGCCATACAGTTTTAAGCCAAATGGTAGCTGAGACGAGGAAAATGACTACATTAACGGATCTATTTGTCTGCAAGTGGAGGATTTACAGTCAGAACGGTGAAGTCTCAGAGACTTTGGCCCACCTGAGTCAATTACTGTCACAAATCTGAGCTTTATTATACCGTTGTTTTTTGTCTGCTCCTGATTCATCATAATTTGAATAACGAAATACTCAAAAAGGCAGTTTTAATCTTAAATTATTTTATATACGCCCTGCTATTGTGATAAAAATGCTACAAGAACATTTTAAAAACAACAAAACATGATTTTCATTGGAGTGGGTCTCTAACCTTTATTTGTCCTGAAAGTGTGATACAAATACCATAAAAAAACAATAATGGCACATTGGGTATTGTTATAAATCTATAGCAAATTCCTTTAGAAAAGCAATTTAGCTTGCAGATTTTGTGTGTTTGGGCTCTGTGTTTGTGTCTATGTGGATGCCTGTACACAGAATACAAAATCTGACTTTGTGACACTATTAATCAAACAAAATGTCTGGCATTTTAAAATGTACTTTTGACACTTGAGAAGCTTTCCTTAATGCGCATAATTTTACAGAAGTCTGGATTATTCCATCCACCGTCACTCCTGAGACTTTAAGCTGTCACTAAACTCCTTTGAAAAGTTACTATCCTTGGCTAACTACAGCTGCCAGAAGTGATAAATCCTGTTTTTGACTAACCGGTGATGTTTAAAATCGGAGTTGAAACTATTTAAATTTCTTCTCTTCATACACAAAAATCGGAATTACTTTTCTTCAATATGCTTTGAAGATACTATAGTTCCATATTTCCCTCAGAAAAGCAGACTTTTCTCTCAGACTGCAGGATTTAGTGGTTTTCCCAGAGTTTCCTAAAATAGAAAAGGGATTCAGAGCCTTCAGCTATCAGTCATCTCTCTCTGGACTAAGCTTCCTGCCTCTGTCCTGGTGGCAGACATCCTTTACCCTTTCTGTGTCTTACTCTACATTCTTTTTTTATTATTATTTAAAAGCAAAGGTTGTACCGGGTGACTGAATCATGCTTTCAGTAATGCTGCTGCAGGCAGTGATGGTAAAGGCTTTGCTAGACTTTACTGGGTGTCTTTCATAATAAAAATGCATGTCTAAAGCTTACATCAATGTACAGTAACATTTGATAAGCATTGTTTAACAATGGCACCAACGTTTATTGATTAATTAAATTGGTGTTCTTAAGTTTCTTGCACTGTGTCCATCCCACATGGATTTCCAAAAACACAAGATGAATTATTTTACACTAAGATATATCAAATGCAAAATAAACTTTTCTGGTTAGTACATTTCTGTCTTTAATATGTCCTGAGTCTCAGAGATAAATAGTTAAAGCAGAATCCTTCATCTTAAGGATTCAACACACTATTTCATCATAAGACAACCGATAATGGCTGGTTAGGAATCAATAATACGCTGAAATGAAAAACTTGTAAAATTAAAATTTAAATTCAAACGCTTTCTTCAAAGCCTCACGCATCTTAAAACAAAGTGGATCAGACCACACACTTTTTTTTTTTTTTTTTGCAAATAGTAAATCTCGTCTCAGAAAAAAAAACAGTTTCTATAGGTGCTTGAGCTCTTCCAGAAGATTTTAGAAAAAAAATTCGAACTTGTCTGTGTATTTAAAAAAAACAAACATATTATTTCTGAAAATTCAAAGGTTATTTAAAAAAAAAAAACTTGGTCCAACATGGTCCCCATACATAAAATAGTGACAATAAAAACAAATAATAATACAGCATTAAAATTCACAGTAAAATATGCACTTATAAAATTGCCATGGCAGTCAAGTAAGTCATGGGTGGAAATAATGGGTGGATCTGTCCATATCTACTTCTAAAATGAATTTTCTGCATTTTTATCTTCCTCTGTAACAAATAAATAAATAAAGTGTTTTAAAAAGAAGTCATTATTGAATACATTAGGGTGGCTGCTTTGATGTATTTGACCATATCAGTTGTATGCTGTAAAAAATAATTTTGCTTTACATCAAACCAAGCAGGGAACCAATCAGTCCTTGATCTATTTACCTGGGCACATGCAACAAGTACTTTAAATAAAGATCTGATAGCTTTGTAGCTGCACATCTAATCCTGGTTTACTCAATAAAACGATTTCTGAAAATGTAAAAAACAGGGAGGTGTTTTGCTTTTTGAAGTCTGATTTTCATGATAAAACGGCATCATAATCAACTCAGACTTTTCCACTTCCTGAGGCACTTTTGTTTATCTATCAATATATTGTGTGTTTATCGATAAAAGATTTTTCCAAATACTGGGTAGAGTTTAACAGTACTTTTTAAGTTGATACATCTACTATTTATAGATATGAATCAACTTGTGAAGAAAAGCAGATGTTGTATTGATCTTTTCTTTTTCAAGATTTTTAACATTTTGCACATTATCTAAATGTTTTTTTTTCTTTTATATATCCCTTTATGTATCCACTCTAAGTGAACATCTGAACCTGAGCCACTTGTAGTAACTTGTACTTATAGTTATTGCATTGTTAACCATTTAGTCTTCAGACATTTAGTCATTAATCTGCTGTTTGTCTGTTCTCTAGTTAATATTTTATTTAAAGTCAGTGATCTGTGAGGTAAAGATTTAAATAGTGGAGGCGACATGGAACTGTTTAAGACAAAGAGAGGTCATCATGTATTATTCATAGGGGTGTAATAATGAATCAATTAAACGATGGATCAATTATTATTCGTATAATCCAACCAGATCCACCTGTCTGAGGCACATTGTTAATCAAATTGACCAATACTATTTTAAAATAGTTTCAAAATAAAACAGATTTAAATCCATATTATAAAATACCATTCTTTTTTCTGTCCGGTCCAACAACAAAGAAAAATAAACAAATAAATAAATAAAATAAAACATAATCAATATATAAAAAAATAAATGGTCATGAAGAGGTCAGATGGGCTTAAAACTCTACATCTGAAAAATATTTGGTGAGAACAAAGTGAATTATATGTTAACAGATCCACAACTAAGTATTAATTTCCCCAAATAAATATTACTTTTGTCTTTTTTCATCCAAACTTTGTTTTTATCTTTCAACTTTAAAAAGCTTACCTGACAAATTCAATGAACACGTCTTTAATGAGCTTGCAAAATGACACACATACCTTAACACCGATGGGCAAACTGGGAACATGAAAGTGGAACATTTCCATAGGGGCTCAAGTTACCCATCTATTTAGCATCAACAAAGCCAAAACATCAAAAACCCCTCAGAGAACAGAGGATGAAGTGTCACCATGAAATGACACTTTGAAAAGATTCTATTTAAATGTGGCCGGTCAGTCCAGCTTCTCAGAAGTCAACGGTTGCCCAGAAGCGGCAAAACGTGTGGATCAAAACACCATAAAACAAGGGATTAATAACGTGCCCGCATGTTTTTCCCATCCTTTGTGTGTGTTATAGCTAGAATTTGCTAACAGCTCTCAGCTGTGGATGAGTGTTTAAAGGCAGTTTCTATTTCATGCTCTTTTCCTTTTCCTACTTTGCCCGATTGTAATTGCTTCTATTTGTCTATTTATTGTCTGTCCTTCTTTGCCCCTGTTGTTTATGTCTGTCTGTCCGTTTTGCATGTTAAAGCAGATGAAAAGCCTGCAAAAGCAATTCCACAAAATGGATTTGAGTTTTATTTGCTTTCCTTTTTTAGAGCCAAGAACCCTTGAAAAGATTTGTGAGGGAATATCTCTTGGAATATGTCGGTTACATTTTTTACGGGCACTGGTTTTGAAACTGCCTCTAAACAGAGGTGAGTCTAAAGCACATCAGGTCTTACTCGCCATCAGTCGTGCCTCCACATTTAGGCTTAGCAGCAGAAGCGGCAAGGATGTGCAAAGCCCTTCATACACACACACACTTATGCACACATCCACACAAGCACTTCTCATTGCTTGGGCCCCAGTCATTATCCCTTTGCTGTCCTCTGAGGCAGCAGCCAAAGCCGCTTGAGGAAAGCAACCATTGCACAACATGTCTCTGACAGATTGTTAATCAGGCTGCGGTGCATGATATTCCAGAGTGAGTTACATCTTGGTCCCGCCGCAAGTAATCACCAAACATTGTTATGCTGATGTTGCACAGGGTCAAATAGAAAGATGTTTGCCTGCGTTAAAGAGACAGCCAGAAAGTGAATGGTAGGGTGAAAGGGAAAAATAAAAAAGGCAGAAAGGAAAAATGTTTCCTGGTACCACAAATAATTGCAGTTTGGATTGGTGAAACCTAGACACTCCTATGTGAGAATACCCACAATTTAGCTCCTAGTTTGGTTGCTTAACGTCCCACTCCAATAATCTTTTAATCTATTGTGAAAGTGTACCATGTGGTCTTAATTATAATGATGGAGTTTTTGGACAAAATCAATAAACTTATGTTGTTTTCTAGGATTATAGTTTCTGCAAAGTGGCTGTGGTTCATTGGAAACCTTAAGTTCGCCTCTAGTTCTTGACATCCATGCCGAGCAATATCAGAGCTACATAGCCATACAGTTTTGAGCCAGATGAGTTTATATATTTACTAAACAAAAAGACAGGAGAGGACGCTGGCAGCCAAGGTTGACCAAGGGAAGTGAAATGAATGGGACAAAGCAAGGCCACTCCATTTCATCACTAAGACAAAACAATAAAACAAAAGTCTTCCTGACTTTTCTAGAAAGAGGAATCCAAAACACACAGTAGGTAGCAACTACCAGAAGATGTACTATGTTGAATGTCTAGGGTACCCTGTTGTACCGTTCCACAAACCTTCCAGTCATTCCAGTAGATATGAACACAACAGAGCAGTGGGGTGTGATCTAAGGATATATTAAGACTGGTAAAATAATTTGCTCTAGTCGGACACTGCTTAACTACTACTCCA
>NC_050524.1:27007440-27013371 GCF_002922805.2 Oryzias melastigma | reverse complement strand
AATTAATATCAGTCTGTGATTCAGATATTTTTAGGCCAGCAGAGAAGGCCTTGCAGGCCCTGACGGCCCGCCACTGTCTGGACCCCATAAGAAAGCACAAGGGTTAATTTGTTTCAGAGCAAGCCCTGAACTTTGCGTTTAGTCTATATTCAGACTACTGTCAAGGGAACTTTCCTGTTTCAGAACAAAGCATGTAAGCAAATACTAAAGATCTCTTCACTCATTGACCAGGAATTACAAGGGCTGATGAGAGTTTGTCTTGACCAGAGTTCATCTGTGCTCTACTGATGTCTAAAAACGTATTTAAAAAGATAATCAGAGTCATAAGAAGACATTTCTTCCTGGAATTATGTCATTTTACTTCCCATCCAAATAAGACAGTCCCAGTGTGAAAGCACTCTAAAGGTAAAAACAGGCTAAGGGTGTTTACACCACTGCAGTGTTTGATCAACAGCCGTGTTTTTCTTTAGATCAGATTAGTGAACCTTACTTTGACTTACACTTCTTCAGATTTATGCTATGGGCTGTTTGTTTTTCTTTAGCACCAACACCATTGGTTTGCTTTTGCTCTTTAGTCCATGAAAAATTAGTCAGCAATCAAACTCTAGTGAACTGCACTCACAAGTGAACCAATACCATTATTCTGAACTGGACCAAGGTTTACCCCAGTGTAGGTCAAACCTACAGTGTGAAAGCTCACATCACTGTCATGTCAATGCAGATTTCTGCAGTTAATGTGCTTGCTATAGTGAAGACCCTCATAATATGGAGAAATGACAGAATAGAAGTGTTAAGTCAGCATGTCATCTTGGTTGGAGCCTTTTCAATGCACTTAGCATGAAGGTCAGAATGTGGGTGAAATCCATTTTAGGAGCTTAACTTGAGCACAAAGATGCAAATGGCTAAAGTGACCTCAAAGTCAATAGTGGGTTGCTTTCTTCCGCTCGCTGTGGTCGCTCACCAGACCGGGCATGCTAATGACCAGTCAGGCCAGCAGCTGATCCAGAGATTCTTTTGGGGTCAAAGAAAAGAGTTGTCTCCAAGATTTTATGAATAATTGGCCTCCCATTTGCCTTCACTTCCTTGTCAGTTTGCAGCGCCAGCCTATCATTGACCTTATCAGCAGCTGGCCTTGGTCTGGACACGACTTCTGTCAACCTCTTATTCGTCTAAACTTTTGTACTCCCCATTGTTCAAAAATGTGACAGTTAAATAGGTTTTTTTCTCCTTAGCAAGTGGTAATGTTAAATGTGTGTTAATATGAAACAAAACATACAAAGAAAAATCAGTACTGCAAGAAATTGATGTTTGTATGGTCTTTTTTTATAATGTGCATCTGCTGTGGCTGTTTGTGTGAGCACATCTGCACAAAAGCTGCTACAACCAAAATCAAAATATTAAATGCGACTCATTTTATCCTCGTACATGCTCGCAGTCAATAGACATCCCAAATCGACATGCTCCTGTGCTTTTTAGCTCGCCAGGGGTTGGGGAAAGAAGCAGCAGCAATTACCACCTGGCATTTGCTTCTCTAGTGATGTAGTAGGAAATATAGGATGAAAGGAGAAAAAAATAATAATAAATTGATTCAATCTATTCATGAGTCTCACGCAAGAATTACCACCTGTGTTTGTTTCTACTGCCCTTCGTCTTCAGCTTGTGTGTGTGATATCATGTTTATCACAGTTTTCTATGCCAGAGGAAAAAAAGCTGCATTTATTCTGTTACTCAATGGCTTCAAATGAGTCACCGCTTTTTAAAATTAACACAATTTTATAATAATTAAGAATTTCATCAGGAATAATTATGACTAATCAAGTGGCACATTAGACTGCCAATATTGTGGCGGTCTGTGGATACATTGAGGGCAGATGCGAGCCAAAGCCTCTCAACTCAACCCTCCCATACCAGATATCACACAGAAAATAAAAAATCTTCCAAGAAGATATTACATAAAGACGTAACACTGCTCACTTAGTGTTTACAGAAATGTCAGACTTGTAAGCTTTCTGTCTTTCAAAGAAAATAAAGCATAATGAGTGGTCAGTCTGGATCTGCGTACGAGAGTTTTAGTTTCAGAACTTCAGATATGTTTTTTTTTTCCCACTAACATCAGAGACTCTTTACTTGATTTGTCAGAGTTTTTAAATTTGTTATTTTTGGAATTACAAAATATTCATGGCTACAAAATATTTTGGTGCAGAGAGAGTTGGATGAGTTCCTCCTATTAGAGATTCCTAACGTCTCCACATTCCAATGAGAGCATCATGATCTGGTTTTCCTTCACATTCCTCTGGCATTTGAGCACATTTTCTAAAGTGAGAACTCGTCTGTCTTCCTATTGGTGTTGAGCAGGTCTTTGTTGCAGCTTCAGCATTGCCTATTTCACAAATCTTTTCTAATTTGAACTTATTTAAGTTGTGCAAACATATTTTATTTGCTTTAAAGATGTTTTTTAAATTACCATATTTGTCATCTTCTTTTCTTGTAGTATAATTTAATATACAAAAAGGACAAAACATCATTTTTTTTGTTCTATTGTTGTCAAAATCTGAATTGTCACTGCATGTCAGTGGCAACTATGAGACTAATGATACCACTGTTATCCACAAGTATATCCCTGACAAAAATCTAACACTGTTGAAGATAAACAATAATTCTGTGTCTGCAAGTGTTTCATACAAAGGTATGAAATTGGATTTTGCTTCACTGCGATCACTGATTGCTCTGAGTGCTCAGAAAAAAAGAATTTTCACCATAACTTGCAATTAGATTGAGTGCATCATTTTGCTTAGCTCGGGCATATTTTACAAACTGGTTCCACATTGCTGTGTTTACAGCCAGTTGGATGAAATTGTCATTTGTTTGTGTTCATTGTTCTTGTAAGTTCATGGCGGTAGGCACCAATTTAACGTGGCTCCACCTGCAGCATCAAAACCAATAGATGCAGCCTATATGAAGCTTTTATATTAACATGATGAACTAGAAAAGCAACAACAATGGAGGTCATCCAGCAGTTTGTCTAATTCTTCCTTTACTTTTTGTACGTTGTACAAAAGAAGATTGTTAATTGTTAAGAATAATACCACCATAAAGAGAAAGCAGAAACACCAGCTTTGGTGCTTTCTAATGTCATTATCATTTTCTGCCAATCACCGGGTGGCAACAGCAGCTCCGCCCCAAACGTCACGCTCTACTTTTCTATGGACCTACAATAGATGGGTTCCCTCAAGAGGTGCGGGTCAGTTTCCATTTTACAACGGAAAAATACCGGACTGGACCGGACCGCTCAGTAGAAACGAGGCTATAGTTTCTGCAGAGCAGCAGTCATTCATTAGAAATCACGCTAGCTTACAGCCCCTCACAACCCTAACCTGACATTACCGGTGCCACTAAAATGCCAAACAATACTGGATCTATCCAGCCGTACAGCTTTAAACCAGATGCTGGAATGCAGGAAGCTCCTGTTTCATAACGATTTGAATAAAAAATACTCTGAAAAGCAATTTTGAGCTTCATTTTCTTTTTATTTGTCCTCAAGGATGAAGATAACAGCACAAGATTAAACATTTTCATTGGAGTGAATCTTTAAACTTTTAATTACAATAGTTTTCTCCTTTTGTTAGACGCTTACTTGTGGTGGTCATCACAAAAATGAGAGCATTACAAAGTTTGAAAGGACTTGAACTGAAACATTTTTAAGACATGGAGAAGAGTATGGATTTTTACACTACTTCTGGCTCAACATAATTTTTTCTACCTGTTTACTTATTTATTTATTTACAGGAGCTGTTGAAACAGTCTTTGCAGCTGGATAATTCAAAAGTGAAATACTATAAAATTCAGTTTTGCAACATAGCCTTCAGCCTTCATCTTAGTACTTTCAGATACCTTTCAGTGGCCCCAGCTCGGGCATCAGAACTCCCGGTGGATTCTGAACACTTATCTGCTATAGCTGCTGCATTTAAATATTACTAATTGTTTGCCTTAGAGAATAAAGAATGTGTTCTTTAAGGGGATACAATTAAAAAAAAACACTACAGCATCAGAAAGACACAACTACATGCCAGAAAGTAGAGGGGAAAAAAAGAAGAGGAACTTACAGTAGTTTACTTTTTCACTCGATGTCTCGATGTGTCCCCTCCTGTCAGCGTCATGGTCTTCCTTGTTGATGCTGTTGCAGATGTCACCACGGAGGCATTCCTGCTTTTACCATGCTGGCCATCCATCCTTAACACTCCATGCTTTGTCATTTACACACTTCTGTCATATTGTCTTGAATGTATCCTCCCTCTTCACCCTCTTCTACTCTACTAACACTCATTTAAATCTGATTGTCTTCTGATTTCTTAAAGGCCTCGTGCAGTGGCATTTTTTTTTTTTTAATTTAGAAAGTCAATGGAACTTGGAAAACGAATCTAATAAAAAATATTCACTTAAAATGATCCACAGCTTCAAATTTGGGCGATAGGTGGTGATGGGCGGGGGCTGCGCGTGACGTCACTTCAGGGATCCCAGAGTGTAAACAACAATGGCAGACGGTTTGAGAAGCGACGTAGACCACGATTTAGCGGATATTTCTTTGGATGAAGGTGATGAGCCTTCATCAAACACGGGAATTTTAACGACACAGGGTTCGGAGGGTGTACAGCCCTACCAGTTTGAACCGGAGGTTTCCTCATCTAAGGATACAGGGGCTTCGGATGACGATGGTGAAAGCTCATACAGCGATGGCGGGGAGAAGACGATCAAACTTGACTATTTAGAGGAAGTAAAAGTCGTAACAATGTTTCCGTAGGTGAACCTGCGGAAGGATCATTACCGGAAAAGGAAAGGCGCTGCCGCTGCCGCTGCCGCGGAGCGTCCTTTGTCGTCCTCCTCCAGGGCCGAGGCGGACGCAGCCCCCCGACCGGACGAGGGTCTGCTGCTGCTGCGGCGACGGGTGGGCTCGCTCCCCCGCAGCCCTCTCGGCCTCCCTCGCCCGCGCGCAACCAACCCCCGCGCGGGTCCTCTTTCCAGACGGCCGGCGGGGTCCTCCTGCACCCCGCGCGGAGGCCACCCCCGCTGGCCTCACGGCCCCGGGAGGGAGTAAAAACCCTTTGTGCGGGCTCGGCTGCCGGACGGCCGGATGGCCGTCCGGCCGCCCGGGCCCTTCATGCCCGGCCCTGGGCCTCGGAACCGCAAACCCCCCAGCACAGCGGCCTCGCACTGGTCGTCCGGCGCGCGCCCGCCAGGTGCCCGTACACGCCCCGTGTTCCTCCTCCGGGGGGCCGGGGAGGGCCGGGAAGGGCTCAAAGCCTCACCCTGACCGGGGAGCGCCCCTCTCCTTTATTGAAACCGTAAATTCATGAAGGGAGACCCCCTTCTTCGGCACATTACTGCACCCAAATACCACACACCTATTCACCATTATCCCGTTCAAATCCCCAAATCCACGGCAGTCCAAATTCTATTATGTTAAGTAAATCCATGCCCAGAAAGTCATCACAACACTAGCGGATCTAGCTGTATGTTCCTGCACTGACGTCACACGACCTATGACCTACTTATCGGTGGCTGCAGAAAATCTGAGCGACCGCGCTATCTTTGAACGCTTGAAGAGAGTGCACGGGGCCGCGGGTGACAAAATAATTATACGGGGGTTCATTTGTGACATAAATACTAATGTTTTATTGCAGTTTAAGAAAAATCACGAATTTAACCTCACGAGGCCTTTAAAAATTTCCACATTTATTTAATGTTGGCTCATATCTCTTATCAGATTTAACACAGACTGTTCAAATAAATCATAAAACTTGATAAAAACTAGAAAATCATTGTATCATTTGCCTCTCTCTGAAACCTTGAATCTTTGCGCAGTGGGAGTTATCCAGCTGTCATTGGATATGAATACAAATAAAAAGAAGACATCTGATGTTTTTTTTTTTTTTT
>NC_050524.1:27002514-27007423 GCF_002922805.2 Oryzias melastigma | reverse complement strand
TCAGTCTCTAAGTAAATGAGTCTTTTATTGAAAATCTTGATCTTACTAATTTATTTATTTTTCCCTGCTGTTTGTGTGTCTACAGTCAACCTTAAATCTTGGTATTTCTAAAAACCCAATTTTCCTTCTTAGGTTCTTCTTATTACAATAAAAGAATGCACAATAGAAATGTTTCATCATAATGCTGCCTTTCATTTTGAACAGCATTTACAGTTTTAGATAGTTGGTGAAATATAACGCAAAATAAACAATATTTAATTCAATTGAAGAAACAGTCAGTCCTAAATGCCGGATATGGTTATCTTATAAGGATTTTAATAAATAAAGATTAAAAAATGCTCATAAACATACGAAATACATGCATGACAGTGCTGTTTTAGCATTTTACAAACATATAAAGGGTCTCCCTGTATTCCCACGAACACTTCAAGGGCGCTAAAGATGAAAAAAATTTAATTAGTTCAAGTAGTCCATCCACTTAATATCTGTTCAAGAGAAAAGCTGTTTGATCAACCAATTTGCTGTAATATTTGAAAGTGACAGAATGCGACAAAATCACAACAGTTGATCTTCAAACATTAAGTGTTGATGATGGATGCTGGTGTTAGAAAGCTGTCAGCACTTTAGTTGTTATGTTCATCCCACCAATGTTCAATGATACTTTTGCGAACTACTTGTAGTTTGTTAAATGATGGTCAAAATCCCACTTTAGGAAAAAAAGAAGGTTAAGAATTAGACTACACTCTGGCTGGGGGAAATGGTTTATTTTTTATATTTAATTTAATTTTTTTTTGTGCTACTGGAAAAATATAGATATGTAGCAAGAATACAAAGGCAAAGGAAATTTAAAAGAATATTTGTAAACTTTAAACAAAGTGAAAAAATAAATTTTAAAGTTGGAGTATTGGTCCACATGTAAACATTGTGTTATACAATTAAAACATTTTAAGATAATACACATGTTTTTATTCTTTTACTATAAATTTTACATCAGTTGCCACAATTTTCATTCATACTTTTGCATGACATTTTTTGGAGGATGAAACAATTTGTTTGGAGCACAGTTATCCCGATCTGTAAAATATAATGTTGTTTCATTCATGTAATGTTAAAGGGCCCATACCAGGTTTTTCTTAAGTCTTTAATAGTAAACTATATCCATATATATAATCATATATTACCAATGGCACACTAAGGACCGCTTTATTAATAAAACATTAGTTAATTTCATGAGTTTTTTTCTACCTGAAGTAAGGCACATCGCCTTTCGCTGATTGTGGGTTTCTATGTGAAAAATATGCTAAAAATCAATGTGTTTTGCCCTCTTTTGCAAAGATGAATGTGCATACCGTATATCTGCCTTTAGTAACCCCAACCATTGCTACTCTGGTTGTATGGCTGCGACCTGAGCTAGCTGAGCAGCAAAGCTAACGGCCGCTAGCTTGGCAGAGAAATTGGGTATTTGTGTTAGCCTGGGGGTTGATTATCAAAGCATAGAATCTTCATGGAAGGTGTTGTTCTCTCTTTGTGACATCAGCTCGTGAGAAAATACTTGTTTTTTGTAATTGAGATTTTTAAAAGAATTCTCAGAAATGTGTGAATGGATTAAATACCTCTTTGAGGCTGTTCATTGTGATAAATAAACATTATAATACAGTTAAAAGCTCAAAAAGCTGATTTTGCATCATATATGTCCTTTAACCTTTTCACAGTTAGCCATGTGCCTCCCACAATGCTAGACTAAGTCCGTTTGAGTCACAAAGATGGGTGTATCTTTACCCTACAAATAAAGAATATGAGATTTTAAATCATGAGTCGAGAAGGTTGTCGCCGGTCACTTCAAAGAATTTAGAATATTTCTGTATTCTGAACTTGTATCTTCTTACTTCTATTCACTTTAAATCCAACAGCACCAGTCATTTAAGAAAAGAAAAGTAATATCTAACGATCAAATGTGGTAATTTTGAAAGATTGATAACATTTTTTACTGCAAAAGATAAAAAAATTATCAGTTCACTCTCTATTTTGTAGCTAAATCTGTAGATTTAGTTTCCTTTTCCTTTACTATGCCACCTGCATCCAGTAAAGAAGCCTCTCCCTGTGGGAAAAGTTATTATCATTACTCTGTACTTTCCAGTTATGCTGAGCTAGGTATTAAGCTAAGTAAGGTCGTAGCTCTAGACGTCTAACTTCAAAGCTGAAAAAAGTGCTCATGCACACGATTGTTCATATTATGTGAGCAGACTTGCAGCATCAACTTTTTTTTGTTTCCCCATGAAGCTCAATGGCTCTAATCAACAAATTTAATTAATTTTTGGTAATTTCTAACATGCAGTTTGGTGATCAAAGAAACAAAAACAATAGCTGTTCCTTTAAAAACCAGGGGAGCCTGCTTCTAGTAGAATCAAAAGAACTTCATTAATTACAACTTAATTAACTCATTAAGACTTGTTAAGAACAATCCCAGAGCCTAATAAGTTCCTCCCACCCCTTAAACAATGGGATCAGACTCAACGAGCAAGAAACTCAGTGTAAGAATTAATTTTTTTTAAGAAGTCTAAAAAAGTAGCTAATTATAGAAACCTAAAATGAAGTAAAATGTTACAGAAAAAAATGAAATTTTTGTGCAAAATGGTGATTCAAAGATCCACCATTTGAGCTAATTATTGTTTAGTGTTTGAAAGAATGGTTACACATCAAGATTTTTTCAGCTGAAAGTGGCAGCTAATTTATAATTACGCAATCAACATGGAAGCCAACAGTGCACTTGTGCTCTTAATTTAAAAGTGAAGCATTTTTGTCTGTTTAGAATTAGCCTCAGTCAAGAAAAGCGTGTGTTCAGACAAACACAAACTGTAAGAAAGTCAACAACACACGGCCGGCTTCAATAAAACTGGTGTGCCTCCTTGACCTGAGAGAAGCTTTTAACAGAATCAACAACTTTCCCAGACCTGAGGAGCCTTACACCAAGTGTTCTGAAGAACAAGCAAGAGATTCAATTGTTCCTGTAACTGTTGCTCAGCTCTGTCTTCTGGCTCTCCCCACCGGCTGTCATCAGCTGCAGGAACTGAGGGAATTCCTCCCCAGCAAACAAACCTTGTCATTTCATTTCTGTCTTTTTAGTAAAGAAACAGGTCTCTGTGACTTTTCCAAATGAAACTTCAATCTGAAGACGAGTTTTAATCTGTTCTTTTTGTGCGCTGGGGAAGCCTGAAAAAGAACAAAATTGCACAAATCTTTGAACGATTTAGGTGAATAGGTAAAACGAGACAACAAAATCACTATTACAGTGTTAAAAGAAATAATTTTGATTAGTCACTTGTTATCACAGTTCACCTTCTGTGTCTCCTGTACAGAATGCATGCAGGTTCCCACATTTCAAGACAAATCTTTGATTGTCCGCAGATCTTTGGCTGAATCCAATTTACTTCCCTGCCCCCTACATTTATCCCTCCAAACGGAGAGTTATGGAAAAATAGTGTAACATCCAAATTTGAGGACACTAACTCTAGATGACGTACTCAACAGTCACCAGTCATCTATGTGAACGTGTAACTGCCAGCTCTTGGAAAACTTTAAAAAAGGCATGCAAAAACAAAGGTCAAATCCAAATTCTTCCCCTGTCCCTCCAGCTTCACCCTACCCCTTTATTTAGCCCTTCAAACGCAGAGTTATGGAAAAGTAGTGTCTTCAGATTTAGATGTCACTTCCATTCGATGATGTCATCAATAGCTGCCAGTCAGCTACAGTACAGAGTTATAAAACATCAGTTTTATAACTGAAAAAGTTATGCTAACACATAAAGAGAAGTGCTCCTCCATTGCACAGATCATGGAACACCCTTGTGCTTCCCTCTGCCGTGAGAGTTAGCCCTGAAAACAACTATTTCAGAGAACCCTACTTCTTCAAATGATACCAGAAATAATCGATTTCCACTGATAATCTACCTAAAGTATCAAAGCCATTAAATTACTTCTGCTGCACGGCTGCATAACACCCATTTGTACTAAACACCCATTTGCCTCTTCTCTGCTGCAGCCAGAGAACAGCATGCTAGCTGCAATCTGACAACATGGAACACTCCAAGCAGGTTTTAGCTCTATCAGGAGACGTCGTATGACAGCCTGACTTATGGTCGCTATCTTTGTCAGCTGCTTTGTTGACTCATAACTGGTCCATCTATTCCACATAGATATAACATGGGGATTGGTGAAATAACTAAATCTTTTTTGATTGCTAGTCTTTGGGTTTGATGTGGAACATTGGGGTAGAGTTTGTAGGTGTGTTAGCTAAATGCTAACATGACTGATTCAAAACTAATTACTGTAGTGACGGTAGTTATAATAGCCTGTTGGTTGAGGTTCTTCCCAACTATTTGGGATGTTTAATGACATGTCTGGACTTATAGAAGTGTATTAAGGGGTTAAGAATAACTTGTATCCCATTTTTTCTGATGATTCCTTTATATAAATGCAGATATATTTTGAATCTGTGGAGTATTGTGTATCAAATGAGACTTTTTGGTTTACTAGCTTGAAGTTATGTCATGTAAAAAAGCTCTAAATCATGTGTGCTGTTCTCTCTGTGTGTTTGAAATTATTGCTCAGGGTTTTGGTCGACTGATATGGGTAGTGATGCTTAGTTCAGCCTTTTACCAGAGTTTCTCTGTCATTTTGCTTTGCTGAATGATAGAATTGAACCTTGCAAAGATGGCATAGAAGTCATTTTAAGTATTTATGTCTAAAGTTCTCCCTTTGGTGGGATCTAATGTGAAGAACAGGTTAAAAAACACATTTTAGCTTTGCCATGTCATGCAGCACCATTATCAAGAGTAAATTAATGATCAGTTATGTTGCGCATACAACCCTTTAGACTAGAGGAGGGGACGTTATGAAACCAAAAGAATACA
>NC_050524.1:27002060-27002385 GCF_002922805.2 Oryzias melastigma | reverse complement strand
ATAAAATCCTCCCTCTGGTCTTTGTCGCAGAGCAACAGGGACCCCTACAGGACATCTGCAGGGTAGACCCTCTCACTCAGCTTCAACATGAGACAGAAAACCTAAAGGAGTTCTTGTCAGTCAGTTTCTGTTTTATCAGAAGGGCGTTTGCATCTTCCTACAGCAAACAAAAAGTACATTTGTTCTGCATGAGAGGGATGCTGTATGAAACACAAATCTGACCTAGAGGAAATGGGAAAACCAATGAAGTCTTTTTATTTGACTTTTACCTAATAAATTACCTTTTCATTTAAAATCCAATACCTCCACACCAAAGTCAAAGTAC
>NC_050524.1:26999892-27001645 GCF_002922805.2 Oryzias melastigma | reverse complement strand
AAAGGGCTTTTGCATCTTCCTACAGCAAACAAAAAGTACATTTGTTCTGCATGAGAGGGATGCTGTATGAAACACAAATCTGACCTAGAGGAAATGGGAAAACCAATGAAGTCTTTTTATTTGACTTTTACCTAATAAATTACCTCTTCATTTAAAATCCAATACCTCCACACCAAAGTCAAAGTACATTGAGTCCCTCTGGATTTTTTTCATCAACAGTGATGCCTAACCCAGAATAAAAAGTTCCTTCCAATAAATTAATTTTAAAAACAGACCAGTTTCTTCTGTCACAATTTAAAAGCTCTGAGTTCTCTTCATTTTATTAAGCAGTTGTTCCTTGCCTCAAGGTTAAGACCCTCCAGGAGATGGCGAGCTAAATTTAAAAGGTGGCAAAGTGATTAATAGGACAGAGAGGAGGAAAAACATCTTCCGGATTCTTAATATTATGTTAATTTAATGGATTTTTCCTGATAGTTTGCCTTTAAATTTTATTCAAATGAACCAATCTCAGATGGAGAATTGGTTGAAGATCAGACAGCGATTTTGGGAAATGGGCCATGTAAGTGCTTTATCACCAATTTAAATAAACAACAACTTTGCAGAACAATTGATAATGATGCAGTTTGCATGTAAACTCGGCTGACTCGGACAAAGTATGCCAAAAAGAAAGCAAAAAGCCCAAATTTTGGGTGCAATGACAGAAGACTTCAAACTTAAAGCTACAAAAATGTGACTTTTTCTTTGTCATCTATGCTGAAATGCCCAACAGCAATGATTAAAAAATGGAGACTCTTAAAAGTCTAAATATTTCTGCTTTAAACATTTTACTACCAAACTGGTTTTAAGGTGTATTTAATTTCTTATCATCCGTATGCAAAACTCGTGGCCTCAGGTGTCCACAGTCAAAGTTTTCAGGTTTGCTCCAAGTTTTCAGAGGTCACATTTTCTATAAAAGGGTGTTTGATTAGACCCTTTTGGAATGCCGAAATGAGAGAAAGTGAAAAGGCCATGCATGTTTTTTTTTCCTTTTAATGAAAAGCTCACTTTGATGTTAGAGGCATATGTTGATAGCATAATTAAAGCATGATATTTGGGCAATTTTGTGGAGTTTATTGAAGCAAGTTTCTAAGTTGAATAGACCTTTCATGACTCGGGGTGACATTTGCCTTCCTGCTTCCTTCTACTTCTTTTTTTCATCTTTTCACCTTAAGAGGGAAGAATCTTGATTATATCTTCAGGTAAACAAACATCTGCAGCTTGATATTAATGCCACAAGTTAGCGTAACCACTCTAATTTATTGCCCAAAGTACATAAATCATCATATGATACATATCGCGATACCCGACTCACGATCCGATATGTATCCCGATACATCAAAGACAGTGGAAAATTAATTTTCCACTATTTTTAAGAGTATGACTTAGAAAAAAATGAATATTAATTCATTTTAATAAAATGGTAAAATTAATTTTATCTAATGATCACAACAGCGGCTGGGTGGCTCAGTGGGCTAGGTGAAGGGCTGGCATGCAGGAGCCCTGGGTTCGATTCCCTGGGTTGTACACTGATTCCCACCCAGATTGGGTCCTTAGCCAAGACCCTTGACACTGCTGTCTAACTGGGTCCCTGTGCCCCCCAAGTACAGGGTTGTGTCAGGAAGGGCATCCGGCCCAAAAACTCAGCCAAATCACTGATGCGAAACAGTGGGTGCTGCTACGCTGTGGCGACCCCGAAAGGGAAAGCCGAAAGTGA
>NC_050524.1:26984844-26999742 GCF_002922805.2 Oryzias melastigma | reverse complement strand
CACTGATCCCCACCCAGATTGGGTCCTTAGCCAAGACCCTTGACACTGCTGTCTAACTGGGTCCCTGTGCCCCTCAAGTACAGGGTTGTGTCAGGAAGGGCATCCGGCGTAAAAACTCAGCCAAATCACTGATGCGAAACAGTGGGTGCTGCTACGCTGTGGCGACCCCGAAAGGGATAAGCCGAAAGTGAACTACATCTAATGATCACAACGCTGAGCACTGCAACTGTATCTCATATACAAGTTGCTTTCAACCAAGTAAATTCATGGTGTAATAAATAATCAATTATATTGCCATGTCAGCATTTTAAATCGATACAAGTATCACCAAATGAAGTATCACGATATTTCTCCAAATCGATTTTTTCCTACACCCCTATAAATCACTGTTTAGTTTTGAATTTTGTATTTTAACAAAACCTCAGTTGCATACCCATTTCCTGGGGGTTGAGTCAAATGGCTACTGCAAGTTTTTCAGTTGTTCTGGCTTGTGGAGGGTCTCAAAAAGGTGCAACTGCATCTCAAGGTGAGCACAGGTGTGTCTTGGATTTCCCTTGGGGCTCCTGTAGTAATCTCAAGGGACAGCCATTGTCGTGTGTGCGGTAAGTGCATTGTGGTGTATTTTAAGGATAATATAAGTTGCACACACTTGTGATGAATGGGTGATGGTGTCGTATGGAGCCCTTATACCACACTCTAGTCATTAGTGAGATTTGTGCACTGGCTCTTTATGTGAGCATGCACAGGCGTTCAAGTGATCCTTGAGTGCCCGTATGACACTTGTAGAATGTCCACACAAACTACACTCTGGTTGGTTAATTTTCTAGTAAGAACCAGGCTGCATGCTCTAACTCTCTTATGGTTTTAAGTAAATGCGATATGTAGGTAATTTAATGTTTGAGACAACAGGCATTAAGGGGTTTAAGCCATGTGAAGTCGTATTTATTTCAAGTCCATAAAAACTCAGCAGGGTACTGATGCTTTCCAAAGTTTTTAAAAGTAGAAATGTGAATCTTTATTTATGATTGAAGTTTAAGAAAGTAACAATCCCCATTAATCGAGGATTTGCCCACAGGAAATCATAGTCCATCTGCTGAGAAGGACACCTTGTGTCATAAATCGATTTAGTGATTATTGACATGAGTGAGTTGTGGTGTAAAGTAGAACAGATAAATGGAACAGATATCAGCACGTCATTGCTCCATGCAAACTTGCTGCACGTAAACATTTCCATCTGTGATGGTTAAGCTCGATGTTTTCTTGGGTTACTCTGGGGTTAATATACACATTGCATGGGCTTGCGTCAGTTTTATGCCTTTGCAGCGGCACAAAACAGACCACTTCTTTTTGACTCTTTTTTTTTCCTGCCTTGAAAACGAATTTCTCCCAGAGTAGCCTCTGTCTCTCCGTCTAAAGCACTTTCCCCAACTTGGTTTCCCCTCTCATCTCCCTGAGTCCCACTCCTCTCGGCTTCAGTGCTTTCAAAAGTTGCTTGCTCTACTGTTCTTGTGTTACCGGCTTTGAGAGGAAAACTAAAACATCACGCCTGTGCTCGGCGAAGTGGTTCCATGAGTCACCCACAAAAAAAACAATGCTTACAGTAAAAAAAAAAAAGAAGGGGTTTTACTTTTTAATAAATTCTCAAGTGTGATCTGCTGTGAGGGAGTTTGACTTTCAAATAGGTCATTTTTTGCTGTTGTCCTGACACATTAGATTTACCCATAAAAGTGCTTAAACTGGTTTAATGGGTTGCATACATTCACTATAAGTTGACATGAAAATTAAAAGTAAAAAAAAACTGACATTTTCCAATAATTTGGATTGACATCATATGAAACACTATTTTGGGTGAACTACAAATAAATAAAACTTGAGGCACACCTTTGCTTTAAGAGGAGCCACAGATGGTAGGGCCTGAGTTCAAGAGGACTGTAACATCAAAAGTGAGTTTGTTCTTTTGCCACTGGAAATATTGCATCAGGATTGCGATAACGGATCCAAACAGCCCCTCTGAGAAACCTGGGTTTTTTCCTGAAATTCAGCACAGCCAAAAACAGCGGGATCAACAGCGTTTTCATGCTGCATAAAACAACAGGAGCACACCAAACAGATTCTAGAATGAGAGATAATAACTTTTACATTCTGGTGGTAATGACAAAGTAAAAGGCCTTTCATTGAACCAGCGTTTGTCATTGAGCTAAATGAAGGAGGATATCTATGCCGGCAGGGAACGGTTATGTGCCTCAGCACTCTGCAGTTCACCAAACACTATTGGGTATACCAATCCACATGCAGTTATTGGTGAAAAGAGATGTCATCGTTTCCTATTCAAACACAAATAGAATCCCCATCTGCAGGGATTCAACATCGTTTACTTATTTCAGTTCCTCTTATTTGCAACAGATCAACATAGTTATACTTAAATCACGTTGCATTGTATTCGATTGCCAGTGCCAAATGAAACTCCCCTTTTTTCACTGTGTTTTTTTTGTGTTTTACTGGCAGTGATGAGCTTCACTTCACTCAATTCAGGGCAGAAAACAAGCTTTGGCTGGGATCCATTTATACTTCTCTGAGTATACAAAGAGCTAACCTTGACAGTGCATAAACACATTTTTTGAAATAGTTGACACTGCCAAAGTCTCTAAAAAGGCAACATCAGCATTTTTTTGCAGACTGCAGCATGTACCATATGATGTGCACAGAACAAAGTATGTTTGCATGAGTGTGCCTGTGAGTCGAATAGTCAAACAAAGCTAGATCCTTAGCTTCTTTTCCCCAGAGGTCCAATGTCAGCAGCAAAACTTCTATCAGTATTTCAAATGTGGTCCATGTTTAGGATAAATCATCCACAGCTGTTTCCCATTGATTCTATATGGTGTTCCAAAACTCTATGTGTGTAATATAAGTTCGGTCTTCAGGTGGCACTGTTAGCACTTTCTTTGCCTGCGGCTACGGGTGAAACAACCCACAAGTGAGTGGGGTTTTTTTGTGTTAGAAATTCCCAGGAGCCTTCAGGGTCGCTCCTGATGCTTTTAGCTGCCTTTTTTGGCTAGCCAAGATGGAGCGACTATGGTCAAAAGACCAGCTCCACGTCTCTCAGTAGGATCCCAGTTTGCTTTTCTGTGCTCATTTGCAACACTTTACAGTAGTAAATGGTTTAATATAGAATCAGCTGGTTTACGTTGATTGTGTAAAGTGTTATAAATTAGTGCAAAGCTGTTTTTCTATGTGTCAGAATCTGTTTTAATTGCCAAAATACATAAACCATTGGAGAATTGTTGCAGTTCAAAGAACAATATTTCCTGTCGCTAGTAACAGGTGTCCTGTTCTGGCAAAATCTAAGGCCCAATCTGAGTTCTTCCTTTATCCAAACCCCTCAATTTGTAGAGGCACATGTAGAGCTAGAGCTGTCCGAAATAGATTCTTGTCTAAGGACAACCCTCCAAGCGGACGGATACAGAGCCCTTCGTCTTGAGGGGGTTCTGTGTTGTTCTGGAGAAGAGCTTTCTTTTTGTGCGTGTGCTCAGCAGCACAGAAGTTTACATTTAATTGTAAGTAATAACTTTTTGTTGTAGCATGACCTTTTTAAAGTTATAAAACTGCTGTTGTTTTCTATATTTGAGAGCTAGAAACTCAGGCTAAGTTAGCTGACCAGCGATTATTGATGTCATCGAGCGGAAGTGATGTCCAAATTTGGAGACCCTACTTTTCAATAACTCTCCATTTGGAGGGCTGACTGTAGGAGTACGGAGAAGGGAAGAATTTGGATTGGGCCCAAGACATGAAATGTATAATCTGACTATTTGTATATTCAGTAGATGCCTTTAAAAAATAGTTGATCTGCTTTAATGCACAAGTAGCTTTTTAACGTTTATAGTTTCAACAATTTCTGCTTTCAACTCATGTTGTTCTAACAATTTTTAAAAAAATTGCAAATGCTAAATGTTGACAATCATCTGTTGAGCACCACATTTTCAGAACTTCAGCTTCCCTGCTGAGTCTTGGCTCTGAACCGCCATGTTCGGCTATTTCTGTCCATTTTGTGTTGCTGACGTGGTATTCCCCACTGTGTGTTAAGTTTATGAAGATCTAGTGAAGACCCTCAGCAATTCAAAGATGGTGTGATAATTTGATAACACTTATGTGTTTGCTGATAGTTTCTTCCATTTTGACAGCCATTTTGGATTCTCCACCATGTCACAAACTTTGGGGAAACAAAGAGGGTGAGCTCTGTTTTTGGTCTACCAATGGGTTCACCCAGCAGCTAAACAGAAAAGAGCAAACTTTCCTGAAAAGATCACAAGTTTGACCCTAAATAGACAATTTAAACATTTTCTGTAAAATTTAAATATTTAGACTGCACAAATCCAAGTAGGCCTAACTTTAATGTTTGTTAGAAGCTGCTTAATTATTTTTTTTATACATTTTTAAAACTCTGTGTTCTGACATGAATTGTTTTTGTAAAAATAGAAAAAAAAATCAATATTAGCCTCTCTCTCTACCAATTCGAGACTATGCATATCCCAATCAAGCACTTGAAAAATAATTTAAAAAAAAAGCTTTTTTGGGGGGAATTTTGTGAATAAAGATAAAAAAAGTGGAACACTTCTAAATAAAAGTTTATGTTCATTGCTAATTTTCACCATCGTGACATTACATGATCACACACATAAAAAGTCAAATAAAAATATCCATACAAGAAAGAAAACTGCATTTTTATCTTTTCTTTTTTAAAAAAACAATCACATATGCACCACAAGAAGATCACACAATGTGGTTAGAGCAATCAAAGGGCAGAAAAAAGGACTTGTTGTCTTTACCCTTTTGTCTATCTCAAGCATTCAGCTGAGAACAACTGCAGGGCTTCCACATCTTCTTTCAATTGTTTGTTCTTATTATCATAACTCATTAATCCTGATCAGCATCATCTTTTCCACTGTCTTCTTCCCTGTTCTCCCTTTATGCACTAATTCTCACACGCAGACACACATTTGCACAAACACTCACAAAGTGGCACTCGAACACATTTGTTTGTTCCTCTATTCATAATTCATGGGCTTTGATCAGAGAGAATGTTTGATAAGGTTTACAGTCTGGGTTTGCCCTGGCAGAGTAGGGAACAACAAAAATAAACAGTCATAAATATATACATGCTAATTCACACTGGATTGCATCCGAGGAATAGTAAAAAAAAAAAATAGATTAGGTTAAAAAGCATGAAACTGACTTGAAAGTCTGTTAGATAATTTTCCTTAAGATCTTTCGTTGACCTTTTCTGAGTGAGGTCAGATTTAGGGAAAATAGAGAATTACAGGTTTCCAGCATTTTTTTAAAACTTGTTTTTATTACCATTTAAAGGCTGGAAAAGACATTAACTGACAAGATGTTTTACAGTTTTAATCTAGTTCGCAGTCATTCAAATAGCTACTAGGTAATAATAGTATTAAGGGAAAGTTTGGAGACTAAATATATAAAAGTATCATTCAGCTCAAATACCAACCCCCAACTTGAGCTGATTGGTTTGGGAATTGAAAACACAAAATGAGTTAGAAAGAAATTACTGATTAACAAAATTGTTAAAGAATAAACAAGGAAAAAAGAAAAAAAACTGTTGATTCTTGTACTTTTCTTCACCTAAACTTTATTTTTCCACATCAGTAAAACACAAACACTCACCTGAGGTTGTCAGCTCACCTTTGCACTAACAGTATACATGACAGAATGAAAGGCTTTACCTGTGTGATTTACATACATGCATAAGTGTGAACTGCAGTTGTATTGTGTACATTTGGACCACTTTATATGAAGACTATTTTAGCCAACAGGTATGTTTTTGTAACTACTGAGCGTGTGTGTAGACAAGCCCCGCCTATTTCAGATTGCTATTTATACCTGGTTGTTTAATGATGTTACCACCTCTGTTACAGTCTTCTTTAAGCAAACCAAATCTGTCCAGTCTGAAAACGCCCCTAGAATGCTGTACAGAAGCATTAGCGTTGCGGCTATCTAGTAATAAATCACTCCTGTCAGCCGCTCACTCCCATCCATCTGGATTGTGTTTGACACAGCACAGCCAACTTTTCAGATTGATATTCAAGTGACAAACTCTAAAAAATCCCAATTGTGGAGCTAGTTTGGTGACATTTCTTATCTGCCAAGGAGTAGCACACCTGGAGGTCAGCTCAAAAGTTTTAAAATGATCACTTTTAGTGGTTTGATCAGATGAAATGAATCATTGACCAACATGTTTTAAGTGAAAACTGAGAAGAAATGATTGTTAATGAACTTAGCAATATGGGATCAGTTTGCGAATGAGGTCACGACTTAACATCCCTTTTACAGATCCAGTTAGTAAAATTATGGGATTGCAGTGACTGCCTCAAAAGGTTTTGCAGCCAAATATAAAGTTATTTTTTTCTTTCTTTTCATGCCTGTTTCAGTCATTTGTTGTTAATTTTTTTTGTTTATCTGTCCACATGTTAGATAAAGCCATACTTTTCTGTAACTAATATTCTGGAATATAAATGCTTCTTTTTTTATATAAAGGTAAAAAATGACTTCTACTGCTAAAGTTTCTCAGAAACCCTGCGGTTAGTTGATCATTTTATGTGGTACAAGTACAAAATAGAGGAGATTAATAGAAACATAATTTAAGCTAAAGAGAAAGTTATTGTCTAAATTTAAACAATTTGCATTGCAAATCTATAAACACTGCACTAAAAATAACAAATTGTTATATTGTCTTACAATACATCTCATAAATCTGGTTGAAAATACACCCCGAAATTGTTTCTATTTTTCTTTTTTGTTGTTGTTTTTTTGCTGATATCAGGTGTTTTTTTTTATTAATGGAAGCAAGCTGGGCTTCTGTCCACTTGTGGCTGTTTCCTGCTGGGGCACAATTTTGTACTGGAGTACTTAAAGGGACTATTAAAGAAGTTATCATCAATATAAATGAACCAGGAATCTTGTATCCACACTTTTTCTGATTGGTCTTTTTTATTTTGGCCAAAATCCTCCAAAGCAGTTTGGGATATTTAACCCTGGAGCACTATCACCGGGTGATTTTCACCCAAGCAAAACTATTTACATTATTATAATTTGTTTTGCATTTTTTGAGTGTCATGGGTCCTTGGATGAAGTCTCACATGTCCAGGGAATGAGTGGACCAAAGGCCAAGTGTACAGTATCATTTTATTTTAGGAATTTTTTCTTTTCAAATTCCTACTTTTTCAGTCATTTTCAAGCATGTTCTTAGTTTTCCCCCCCACTTCGTCGCATAAAGCACAGTTTGAAATAAAAGAAAACTCTTCTGATTTATCATGTGTTCTCATATCTTGATCTATTTTTTATGAGAAATACTTTTTATTGGCTATTTTATGTCGGGTAAAAATTACCCAGCTAAAGTGAAGGTGTAACTTTTTACAGCAAAAGTGTTCTAGGGTTAAAGGTAACCAAACAGGGTAGTTGGAGGCTGACTCTATTCTCAGTCCAGATTTTAGAAATGCCAAAAAAAGGGGCGGGGCTAGTAGAGGTGGACTGAGCAGCAGAGTTGTGGCTTGGATCTATGATTGACAGTTAGGCTAGCTTAATGTGACGTACGCTGTGTCTTCAATATGGAAAGTGGTACCGGGCAAAATGATGCAAGTTTCTCCACAGAACTTTCTGAGGAGGTTGAGGGTTTTTCGCCTCCCCTTCTCCCGAGGCCAGCGCTCATGGTCCAGAACCTTAAAGTTTCGAGCCACTGGCTCAAGACACGACTTTTGCAATGCCTGACAGCGGGGCTGCTGGCGCTGCTGAGAGTCTGCAGGTTGGAAGGGGACGCATTTCTGAGAGTGGTAAAATGCTGTTAGCATCATAGCTAACAAAGGCTAACAAATTAAGCAAAGCATCCAGAGTGAAATGTTCATTGCACATCTCATCACCAAGACGGAGTTTGCTGGATTCAATGCCAATTGCACTCAACCACTGTTCCCTAATTTTCAAGTCCACTGGAAAGTTGTGAAAGCTAGTAGATTTTTGACAACCGAAGTCTGCGAGCCATGTTAAAGGTAACACAACATCTGACCATGACAGAATCAAAGATGGGCGGGGCTTTTATACTGAAGCTGCAGAGCCTGATGATAGGAAGCTTCTAGGTCAGGGGTGGCCAACCCTGGTCCTCAAGAGCCTCAACCCTGCCTGTTTTCCAGCTCTCCCTGGACTGATTGATGCTGACAATTGAAATCAGGTGTGTTCAGTCAATCAGGATGTGGAATCATTTACGTCAACTAATCAGCAGGAAGCTGGTCATGGAGAACTAGAAAACAGGCAGGGTTGAGGCTCCTGAGGACCAGGGTTGGCCACCCCTGTTCTAGGTCTTGCACCAGTTGACTCCAATCAGAAAATTCCACTCTGATACCTCCTTTCAGCACGCAGCACACAGATGGTTTTTGACTATATTTTCAGAAATTAAACAAATTTATTTTAATTTGTCAAAAATTTGGCAAGGGACAACAGACAGCTCTTTTAAAGCCCCATTCATGAAGGTCAACAGCCAAAAAAAAAAAAAAGTGTATTTAGTGTTTGTTTACGCTTTAAAGACCCATTCGAATAGAAATTTTGTTTTTTGGTGTTTTTAATATGTTCTTTTGTGGCATTTTTTGGACGATGAAGGACTTTGAAAAGGAAAATTAACCTGAAAATTATGTTAGTATGTCTTTATTAAAATTGTTGTGAATTAGGAATAGACAAAAAAATGAAGTTGAGAAAAAAGCTGCTAGCAGTGACGTAGGTGTTACAGTTAGCGGGCACAGTCACCCTACTCCACACCACTATGATGCATCCCCTTGCAGACAAATATGTCCACAAATAGATTTTTGTTTTCTTTGTCCATGCTGGAATCTGCCTCAAAGCTTTATGTCTGGATAGCTCCAATACTGCTCCCCATTTTTGTTTCACCACTAATGTTAGCTTGGGGTTATGAGGGGCTATAAACAAGAGTGTAAACAGAGGGATGATGGGTAATGAAAGCAGGGCCACTAAAGGGGGGTTTCTTATGAACTCCTTCTGATTTAGAAGTTATGTCCTAGAAAACTAAAGTTTTTTGATTTTGTCTAAAAATAGCATAATCATAATTAAAACACCACTGGGAATGCTTTGAAAATAGCTTTAAACATAATTGGCATGGGACTTTAAATGTTTCTGTATGCTTGGGAGAATTCATAGAGAGTTAATCTGATTTAGGACCATTCAGTGAAACCCCATGAAAAGAGACATTAAAAAAGCTTTATAGAAAGTTCAAGATCTTGACTAGCATGTATAAGGTTAAAATTGAACCATAGGTACTCTATGATGGTTGTATCCTGCAGATTCATGCAGACGTTTTCAATAAAGAGAATATATATTTTTTTCTCCTTGTCCATCCCTCCAATTCTTGCATGGTAAAGTCCTCAAGTTAGAAAACAGAAAGTAAGAGATGCATTTAAAAAATAAAAAAAGCCAGACTTTAGGGTTAAGACACTCTAGCAGTCAGAGGGACATTATTAAGCCTCCCAGGAACAACTTGGTTAGAAAGCTCAGTGTGTAGCAAGATAATGGTCTTATTATGGAAATAAAATGTCATTTATTGTAACTGGTGGTCTTGTGTTTATATCATTGTGTCCTATAAAGTTTGTGCTATTGTAACCACGTGTTTCTCTTTAGATTAAACTTATGGTGTGAGTGAAGTGGTGTAATTTCTCTGTAAAGCTGCATGTGTGCCTGAAAAGATCTGCTACCTATGAGCCGGCACATTACCAGATGGACTGGAAGCTAAAGAGACATTTAAGGTTCCTGTTCCACTCTCTGGCAAACATCTGCGTCATCACACAAATACCGGGAAGGAGATTAAGGGATGTAATTTCAGGCTTGCGTTTACCGTCTTTCTCAGGCTAAAAAACGTACTAAAAAATGAAAAGCACCAAGAATGAAAAATGACAAAGAGAGGAAGATGTATAAAAAGGTTTTGAGTGTTTCTGAATGTGACACAAAGAGAGCAAGACTGACATAAGAAGCAAGTCTATCAGAAGGGCAGAGATTAATCCCATCTGAGTCTGATGGATACGTTGACAAATTAAGTAAATAAGCTCATCTCTCCATGTATTATGAGGTGCCAGTAAACATTTTGTCATGCAGAACGAAAATGCAAATTCCGCTTGACTCAGACTAGGATCGTGTCAGATAAATATGAGGGTCACAATGAAAGGGTGATGGAAACATAAATTTAAAATAAAAAATGTTCCCATTTAATAACAGTCCCAACTCAATTTGGCAGACTTTATGATATAATAGCAGCAAAGCTATGTCATGGCTCAACATAGATGGATGGATAGATAGATGTAAAGACAATATGAACAAAAGCACGAAACGTATCCATCTTTAACTCTCAGAAAACTCAGCTTTGCTGCATTTTATATTCTGCTCAAAACAGAAGGATAACATTCTATTGCTTCCATGTGTTTTCTATTTCATCAATTCCCTGTGGGTGATTCCCGTCTCAAACTCATAGAGCTAAAAAATTGCTACGTCTTTGGATTTGCTCTCACACACACACACACACCCACATTACCCCTTTGAGGGGCCCAACAGTTTTTAGTAAGTTGTGGGGTCCACCATTTGCAGAGGTACTACAGCTCTAAAAATAATAATATTATTTAAAAAAAAAAAAATTGAATGTAAAAAATGTTCACATTACTTTTTCCGTCACTTATGAGGTTTGTTTTCAACATTCAGTTCTTATGAGGTCCTCTTGCTACATACACATTTAGGGACAATAAATAAATACATTTGTATAAACAAACTTTAATCAATAATTGTAGTGTATCGAGACTCTAAAGTGCATTTTAAAAAATTGTATTACTATGGCTTGTTTTTTCTTTCAAATTTTGTTAGAAAATTGATCAGTTTTGTTCCAAAACGTGAACAAAATGGGTCTGTGGAAAATGCACTTATAATGAAAGACAATAAAATAAAAAAACATTTGTCTTTAGCAACTTAACATTTTCAGTCTTTCAGTTTTATGAAAAAGAGACACCACAAATTTTGCACAACCTCAACATCATACTGAGCTTTTGTAATTACCGTAACTTTTTTTCTTAAATAAAGCATTATTTCCTAAAAATAGAAAGGGGGAAAAAGTGTGTTCCTGTGTGCTCTATTGTGGTCCTTTTAGTTGGTCTTGTTTTTTGTTTGTCTTTTCATACACCCCTATAGGTCCTTCTACATATTCTATATTTTTGTTCACTCTTAGGCAGTCTATTTCTCTAACTGTATTCCTCATAATTCATCTGTCTTCTTGACGGGTTCATACACAAGCTAAAATTTCCTAAACATGTTTAGTTATAGTCTAAATATATATATATATATATTAAATATATATTAAACTAAATTAAGTTAAACTAAATATGGAGAGCTATCACTTCCTTGGCAAAAGAAAATACTATTCTCACTAGATTCTCTGAATTTCAAAAAAAAAAAAAAAAAACATGCTGAGGTAATCTTACAGGAGGAAATCTTAAAGGATAACCAAACAGAGACGTTGGAGGCTGACTCCACCCACAGCCGAAATGTGAAAATCCAGTCAGAGGGTTGGTCAGATCATAACGTGGTTTTCTGAAAGGACGTGGGAATTAAATGGTTTGACCAATCACGAAATTCAACTGTAATACCTCGTTTCAACCCGTAGGGGGCAGAAAACAGACGGTCTTTAACTATATTTTCAAGAGTTAAACAAGTTTATTTTAATTTGACAAAAATCTGGCAATGACCAACAGGCAGCACTTTTAACAGAGGTCAACAGGCAAAAAAAGTTGATTTAGGGTTTCGTTACTCTTTAAGTAGACTAAAGCGACTTAAAAAGGAGCTAAAACTGAACCTAACCAGAACATACAGAAATGTTCTTTTCATTGATGGGATGCAATTTATGATATAATATTTTATGATTTCCAATCTCTGTTTCTATTAAGCGCTTTAGGTTCTGCAGTAATGCAGAGTTCCCAGTCAAGCTTCTCTGGATCCTGGTTCATCACCAAGAATTTCTTCAGGTGCTTCTCCACCGCAGCACACTCCTCTGGTGTTCAAGGTCTTTTGACTGTTGTTTATCTTTTTATTTTTAAATAAAAGGAAATAAAATGAAACCAGTTTTTTTCTCGTCCTCCAATTATTTTTTGTTTAATTAGCAGCTAAAGAAAGTTAAGCTGAGAAAACCAAATCGTTTTGAAAACCAAATTCTAAAAAGTGCAAAGAAGCATAAAAAAAACATAACTTTTTGGGAGGCTGCAGGTCAAAGATCTTTTAGCTCATTATTTGTTTGTGTGAGCACTCTGGTCAGTGACTATTTATTTTTGTTTTGTTTTATATAAGTGTACAAAAATGCAAAATCACTGAGTGGTTCTAAGATTAGTTATTTTTTAGCAGTTTTAAATCTCCAACCAATAATCAGTCTTTATATAAAAATCTATTCATTTAAATGAGTAAGGAAAAGTTTAGACATCTGATGTTAAAGCTGTGGGTTTTGCAGAGAATTATTTTTTTTTATTTATCTCTTTGTTGAGACGGTTGTTTTCAGGACTGTGCTGGCTCCTGAACACAGTAATGCATTAGCAGCAGAAGGATGGGGAAAAATCAATTGAGTTTTTTTTTTTTTAATTCACTTACTCTTGAAATTTGAAGGCAAAGCTAAAAGGGAAGAAGACATGTGGCTGTTGCAGGGAAAACATATGGCATCTGCTCCAGCAGAAAACCTTAATTTGGGGTAGAGTATTGGCACCCGTTGCCTGACTTGCATTAACATGCTGTCAGAGTTGCACTGGCAGAACACTAAGTGGAGCACACTCGCCTACCATCATTCCTTGGAGAGTTGCAGCATGTCCCTTCTCACTTGCCATCAACCCTCTGTTATCGGTGTTGTTATGAAAAAAAAATAGGAGCGCTAACAAGCCTGAGGAGTTCTGTTTAACAGATCTTAAGCCAGAGATCCACAAATCTTCTGTTCCTGTCGTTCTGCAAAGAGAAAATTGAAGACACAAAAGGAAACTTTGTACCGGCCGGACTGGGTAGCAGAATAAAGATTTGCCACTCTAGAAAACAATAAAAAAATCTGTTATAAATAAATTTTTGGTCAAATTATATATATATATATATATATATATATATATATATATATATATATATATATATATTATTGCTTGGGGTTTTTTTGTGGGGGTGGAGTTTTCAATTGTATTCTCTCACATTGACTTCAAACCTTTCCTGTAGAAAATTTGTTGCAATGGCAGCAGGATTCCACTTAAAGTGTATGTACTTAGTTTTACATGTACTTAAGTAGTTATTAGTTTATATTTATTTGCTTTTTGAGTTTTTCATGTGGACCTGTATCTTCCTGATGTGACCAAAAGATTGTGGCAAACCAGAATCTCTGCAGGAGGGTTCAACCACTTCCTGGACTCTATGTTGAGGGGAATGGGTTTCTCTTTTGTCATTGTTGAATGTCTTTGTCCCAAACTTCCACTTGCCCATCTATCCATCCATCATCTGCTTTCGCTCATCTGGGACCGGGTCGCGAGAGCAGCAGTCTAAGCAAATATGCCAAGACTTCTCTCTCCCCGGCCACTTCCTCCAGCTCCTCTGAGGGAACTCTAAGGCGTTCCCAGGCCAGCAGAGAGACGTATTCTCTCTAGTGTGTCCTGGGTTTTTCCCAGGGCCTCCGCCTGATGGGACATGCCCGGAACACCTCCCCAGGGAGGCATCCAGGATGCATCTGGACCAGGTGCTTGAGCCACCTCAACTAGCTCCTCTCAATGCGGAGGAGAAGCGGCTCTACTCCGAGCTCTTTTCGGGGGACCAAATTTTCACCCTATCTTTAAGGGAGTGCCCAGTCACTCTCCAGAGGAGACTCATTTCAGCTGCTTGTACTCAGGATCTCATTCTTTCATGACAGTGAGCTCATGACTGTAGGTGAAGATCTGCAGGTAACTTGAGAGCTTCACTTTCAGGCTCAGCTCTCTTGTCACCACAACATACCGGTACAACAGCTGTATAGCGACAGGCGCCGCTCCAATCCGTCTGTTGATCTCAAGTTCCGCTCTTCCCTCCCTCATGAACAGGACCCCAAATATTTTATTGCCTTTATTTAATCTCAACGGGTAAGGTGAGATCAAGATCTCTTTTACAAGGGTGACTGGGCCAAGAGGTCAATATTCAAACTCCTCCACCTGAGGCAGGAGGACCCCACCCACCGAGAGAGGGCAAACTACCTTTGTCCAGTTGAGAACCATGGCCTCAGACTCAAACTCGGCTGCAAACGGTTCCCGTACATGCTGGAGGTCCTGGCTCGATGAAGCCAACAGAACAACATCATCTGCAAAGAGCAGAGATGAAATCCTGTGGTCCCCAAAGCAGATCTCCTCCGGGCCCTGGCTGTGCCCAGAAATACTGTCCATAAAAGCTATGAACAGAACAGAAAGTAACAAGTGGAGAACATGGTCCACTCGGACTCATGGTCACCAACCTCCCTCAGTACCTGTTTGGAAGTGGGAGTTACAGACCTCCCAGATCGAGGTCGCAGCCAGATGTTCCCAGCAGACCCTCATAATCTGAGTGGCAATCTGAGTTCTTTCCTTTGAGTCAAGGTTGATCTCTTTTATGGGCCCTTTAACCAGTGATGTTTGTTCTGCTTTGACGTTTTGAATTTTGTTTTGTCATTAAAATGATTTATTTTTGACACTTAATATGACTGTGATGGACATTCTTAAAAACGTTACCTTTATACACTCCATCTCTTTTGATGTACAGTAGTGGTAGAAAAGATTGTAATATGCAAGACAAACTTTCCGACACCACATAGTCGTATGAGTGAATGGGGGAAAAAAAAGCAAA
>NC_050524.1:26975759-26984563 GCF_002922805.2 Oryzias melastigma | reverse complement strand
AAACGTTACCTTTATACACTCCATCTCTTTTGATGTACAGTAGTGGTAGAAAAGATTGTAATATGCAAGACAAACTTTCCGACACCACATAGTCGTATGAGTGAATGGGGGAAAAAAAGCAAAGATTTTGTTTTTACACAATAAAAAAAAAAGAAATAAAAAAAAATTATTCTTTCATCGGGTTAAAACCGTTTCTACAGTTGAAAATGAAAAGGGTGAGAATAAAAATGAGAGAGAAACATTTCATGCAATGATGATTTTGTACAACTTAGTAAGAAATAAAATAATAATACCCATAAAAATAACAAAAAAGTTTATAAAAAGTCATTGTTAAAAAGTTTTCCTTTCAATGAGGGAAAAAAAACATTTAAAACTTTTACAAAAATGGTCTCGTACTGATGGTACTTGGTGATATGAAGGTCTATACATGAGGAACAAACCCACATTTAGCTTTGAATTGGGGTTTTGGAGCTTCACAAAGGAAAAAATGTTCATGTGTTTTAGGAGACTTTTTTTGGGGACATTACTCTCAAGTTTGTGGTCTTTCAGAAGAAAAAAAATGTTGTTCACTTTTAAAATGACACCTAAATCTCTTTTTAAATCCAGGTACTGCAACAGAGACTCTAAGCAAATACATTTATGCTCAAGTCATCAATACACCCCTTAAGGAAAGAATTCTTGATTCACTCTGTAAATGTTTGGAGAATTGCACTCTTTTAGGGGAAGTTGTTAAGATAAGTTAGGGTCAAGAGCCATGTCAAAACTGAACAACAGAGAAACCTTCAAAGCAGCAATAAGAGGTGCCGTCTGTTGTGATGTTAGTGATTTTTGGCTTGAAAGATGTAAATGCTGATGATGCAGTTTCATGATCCTGATTTGCTCTGGACTGTTTTCACCCTAAAGCACGGCTGAACTGCAGCTCAGGAACCAAATTGCATCTCTGCTTGACGCTACCACATTAGCTCTGCATCAGCTGTCAACAAAGGGCTACAGCAAACTCACGCTCCTTCATAAACCCGCCTCGTTTATTCTACTTGACTAATCTCCAAACAAAGCAATGCATGTTAGCCTCTGAAATCTGTTCTCTCTGAAGGTTTTTGCAAAAATACCCTGGAGAAGTGTAAAAAAAAAAGGAAAAAAAAGAGACTTTGGCGAGGAAGGAGATGAAAAGACTCCTGCTGGCCAACTCCTGTTGAGGTCTGTTTGATAATAGTTTGTCAGAGAGTTCATTTGCAGTCTTCCTCACAAAGTCAGGCTTTTTCTCTTGCTTGTGTGTCTGGATACTGCTTATTTTAATGTAGATCCATTTATGAGAGTATACATTATAGCTCAGTTATGATACTACTTTTCCAGGAAAAATAAAAAAACTCATCTGTCCGCCTTTTTTACATAGTCATCAATGTCTTGTCTGATGTTTATATTGCATAACTTGTTTTGTATCCATTAAAGAGTCATTAGACTACCTTGGTGTTTAATTAGGCTGACTAAATGTCCATAGTGATAAGGATTGAGGCTCCATTTCTGCTTTTAAACAGAGTGAAAATGTTCAGTTCTGTTTCCCAAACTTTTTCTTGTGAGGGCCACATAACTGTTTTCTTCTTTGATGTGATGCCGGAGTCGGTAAAAAGTGCAGCAGTCACAGCCTAAATTTAAACATTTACAGTTTTCCAGAAAGCCACACATAGCCAAATTTAAACTAATTTGTTTCTGTAATCTTCATAGAAAAAAACAATAATTATTTCAAAAACTAGATATATAGCAATACCTGGGATAATGCTTGTGTGAATGCTGAAAGCTGTGACCGCTGAAGATGCTAGTGCTAATAGCTGAACATGCTGAAATTGATAACTAAAAATGCTGAAGCTAACAGATGAAAATGCTGAAGTTGATAGCTGAAATGGTTGAAGATAATAGCTGAAAACACTGAAGTTGATGGCTAGCCAAAATATTGACAAAATGCCAAATTAGCCTTAAAAATTTAACAAAATTCTAAATAAGCCAAAACAGCTAGCATGTAGCTGAAATATTAGCTAACTCCAAAATAGTATCAAAACATTGAAAAAAATTGTCAAAAACAGCTAGCATGTAGCTGAAATATTAGCTAAAAGCCAAATTAGCATAAAAAACTGGTAAAGTGTCTAGCCAAAACGGCTTTTTTTTAAAGTTTGTTAACAGGGAAATTCATATTCAAGACAAAGAACAGTCGTATTGAAAACAAAATTCGTATTCAAAAAAGACATGTTATACGTAAAATTAAATGTTGTGTTCATATTTTTTCTGCAAAGTTGTACTTAAAATATTAATTTGTACACAACGTTGTATTAATGACACAAATTATTCTTTATGAATATGTTTCTTATTGACAGCTTCCTTACCCCATAGAGTGAATAAACAGATGGGTGATGGGAAATGGGGGCGGGCTTACTCTGTGCTAAAAGTTCTGTCCTCAACTGAGAGGGGAATTTCTCATGAACTCCTGTCACTCTGTAGAATTCCTAGAATTCGACACAGGTTGTTTGATTTTGTCTAAAAATCGCATAATCATAACTAAAAAGACCTCTGGGAATGATTTTACAAAGGATCAAAATATACATAACTGGGGTGAGATTTTAACAATGTATTAATAAATCATTTATTCTTTCACGCTCAGAAATATTTCCAGAATACAATCAAACAAACTGCTTATTAAATAACGTCCTAATCGCTCACTAAACTTATTTTCTGGTGCCTTGTCTTCTGTTTCTTCTATTTTTTTGGGCACTCAACTCATATTCTGTTCTGGCTCTTGATGTGAAAGGCTAAAGCAGTCCAGAGTTAAAGTCTGATTAACTGGATGTACTTTTTAACATCCCTCCAGCAGCAGCTGCTGCTTAAGGTGCTTGTTAAGACCACATGACAGTTGTGGATGGCAGTGCCATCTTCACAGATGCAGCCACTTTGGAGGGCCAGCTGCTTTATGCAGAACACCTTTTCCTCGCATGCATACACACTGCCTGGAATGCAGAAGGACGTTGGCTGACCTTTGGGTAGCTGCACCCATAAAACACTGAGCTCCACTCAGTAAATAACACTGAGCTCATTCCTCGGTGGTGTAAGCTGTTCCGGTCAAAGCTGAAATGATGGTAGCAGGACGTGACACAGTTTCTTTTAACCATTTTGGTGCATCGATGGCTTATTTAATGGTGGTGGTGCAATATAGACTGTATCTAGACTTCATGATTTACCACTATCACACCCACGAGGACCACAAGATCATCCTCCTCCTACGTCCTTCCATGTTCATTATTTCTGTGTTCTACACCTCACAGTTTAACAGATAAATAGACCATGGCTCTTACAATTCTCCCTTTTTCAATTTATTTACTTATGTTGTCACAGGTCACCTTCAGAAACAGGAACAATAAACAGGTCACGCTACGCCACTAAAGACAAAAGTCTTTTGAGGGATGTGTTACTCTCCCTAAAAAGCCCCTTGGAACACATCACAGACAGGAGTTAACCTTAATTTGAACTCAGGAGGACACAAAGTCAATAAATCAGCCACGCCGGGTTCAGGGGGAGAAACTGGCAGCTGCACTTCTTGTCACCTTGACAGATGAGTGACACGTTTTCTTGTTATCCCATTGAACATCTTTACTTTTATCATTTCTCTGTCCTTTTCTTATCCTCAAACCTCAGTTCTGATTTGTCTTCATTTCCTTTGGATTTTTAATGTTTCCTTCATGCTGTAATGGCTTGTTTCTTAAGTGTTCTATATTTTTCTCACTCCCAGTGGTATTTCCTTCTTTTCCTTGCCGTGTTTTCTTTGTTTTTTTCTTTTTTTTGTCTCTATGTTTTTGTTCTCACATGCCCTAAATTGTGTAAGGACACAGTACAATATAAAGTCTCTCACTACTGGAAAACTTTAAAGGTCAAAAGAGAGACAATAGTATTGACATTTTGCTTCAAAAGTCACAATCACACCAAGCATTTGTTCAAGAATGCGCTAAACACAGGTTCTTGAAGGCACATTTAGCCCATGATGTTCACACTGGACAAGCAGGGAGGGGCTTCTTATTTTTCTACTGTTTACCTGCCATGTGAAAGGAAGAAGTGATGCTTTTTTCCATCACAGTTCTACTACATGAAAGATTTAGTGTTACCTGAATCCAGTTTGGCAAGAGCCACAATTATTAATTTCTCCTCCATGATCATTTTTCAAATGGTTAGTACTTTTATCAAAAGTATTAAAAGGTATTTTAAGGGATGCCATCCATACGTCAATACCAAATAAGAGTCCCTAATAAGTCAAAGTTTGAGCTGGTTTAACTGGCAACACACATTTAGTGGCAACGTGTTTTGCCTAAAAGCTGTCATAAAAACGTATCAATTGATTAAAAAAGTCAATCCTATTAATCACACTTTTGGGTTATGATTAATCACAATCAGCATATATAATCCTTTGCCGATGCAGTAAAGGTTGGTGTTGGGTCAACAACGCTTTGTCGTGTCACTGTGACAAAGCTGCACTACGTAACTAATAGTCCACATTTTGTGAAAAAGCGATCTAAACCGCAGAAATAACAAGAATAAATGATTAAAGATTGTTTGAACATTTATTTCTTTTGTAAGTGAGCATGGTATAAGTCATTATGCCTGACGAAGTGTGCATTTTCAGCAATTAATGCAAGACGTAGAAGCCTAATTATCTGACGCGAAGTGTAATTAATTTGTGTTAATAAATATGAACGAGTTAATATTTTTCTTTAATTAATCGCTTGCGTTGATGCATAAACGTTGATAGCCCTAGTAGCTACACAAAAGCCTGAAATGTACATTTAAGGGACTCTTCATTGAAGGTGGCTGCTTGAACGCGTATAGTTCAACACACAAACATATGTGTGCAGGCGCACACACAAATATAGCTACACACACGATAAAGTGGCTCACGTGTAAAAAAAAATGCAAAACCCGCAAGGATCAAAAGGAAAAAAAAACAACAAATAAATATGTCCTATTTTTTTCTCCTATATTTCTCTTTACACCATAAATATGCAGAAAGATCTAAGGAATCTTGAAATCGGGATAGGTTAGATCAATCTGGACACCAAGATGACAAGACTGGTGAGGCTTCTGAATTATTCATTAACCATTTAAGCCAGGTTTGATTATTTCTGAGGTACAAAACTATAAGTTTATCTGGGAAAATGATCACAAAATGTAAACATATTTTGAACTATTTGTTAAAAAACAAACTAGGAAACAAAGACTGGAAGTTTAAGGAGGACAAAAAACTATACTTAAAATGTGACAGAGCCATGTCTCCTGTGATATTATTTTATTAGAATATTGTTTTTTCTTCATACCATTAATAAACACAGTCACTGGTTTATTTCCATCATCAGAGTGTTTATCTTTGCCTTTACTGGTGACAAAAGTCTGAGAAAAGCTGAAGAATTCTTGAGTCCTTTGCACTGAACTGCTGCCTTGACCACGTGGTCACAGCGCCCTCTTGTGGATTTACGTGAAAAAGCAATAGTAGTTCACATCCGTTCAGAAATCAAACATTTAATATAAGAAACTTTGGACAAAATAAATTGGCACATTAATTATGTACCAAAGTTTAACAGTTTAATTTTAGTATCTGAAATAATACCTTAAAATTACAGATTTATCAAATGTTGCTGGATTTAAGCATCTGTTTAAGAGCAAATATGTATATAAATATCTCTCTCTCTCTCTCTCTATAATATCTTATGTATATATTTACTTCAAAGTGTAGTTCTCTGCCAAAGCATCTGCACCTATCTGAACAACACCTCATTTGGGTGTGTCCACTCACTGTCATAACTCAGCCACAGGGGGAGTTCAAAGATGCTTCAGGGTGGACTTTTTCCTCCAGGCGACACATTCAGTCGAGGTCCTGAATATATATTTTTTATGAGTCATATTTTTACCAAATAACAGCGGAAATAAACAACAATTTATGTATACATAAGCCAATGATCTGTCTCAAAGCTAAAATTAGCAAATTTTTCACACTAAAGTTTTCACATTTTCACACTAAAAATGACTTAGAAGTGGCATTGGGAATTTCTTGTAACGTGTTTAAACAAATTCCCCCCAAAATGTGTAGCCTCTTTTTTGGCTCTAAATTTTCTGAATTTTAGACCAATGTATGAAAAAAGCCTTCACAGTCAAATGTTCTGAGTGTAGTATGGCTTTTAAAGAACCGTAAAATACCTCCTTACTTGAAAGAACAAGGCAGGTCTCGAAGTACTGAGAGGACAGAGTGCAGAAGAATTTGTAGAATATATATTTTTAATTTTCAAACAGCGACCATTGAGCAGAATCATCAGCATTACTGTAAAGTTGGTTGGACACTGTACTAAAACTGTAATTATCATTTCAATTATGTATGAACATCTCATTTAAATAAATAATAATAATTTTAAAAAAATCTAACAATTAGCAATCATCACTTACCTTAATGTAGACTATGAAAGTCACACTGTGTAAGAAATCTACAAAAAAGCAGCCGGAAAATGTCTCTTCCACTTGTGTTTTGTTTTTAAGTTCTTTATTGGTGATCTTACACGTACAGTTATCACAAGTAATAAAATCGGATTGTTTATTGTAACATTGTCTATATAAAAAACCAAGAAGACATACAAATTCAAACCATGTAAAAGAAGTTTGACTGTTTTTGTGTTACTTTTCTAATAGTTATAAAAGTTCTGCCTTATTAGTCAAAAAGTGAAAATTACTTGCAAATGGTATTGTAACAAAATATGTTCTGGATTTGCATATTTTTTCTATCTTTGTCGCTTTAGTTTTCTGTGGATCCATTTTCTTAAGAAGATCTTACAATATACTTAATAACCTATTAGAGTTAGTCTTTCTTCTTATTATTAACAAACATTGTATTAGGTCTTTGTTTTAAAAAGAATCCCCTTGTTTTAAGTTCAGATATAAGGTACAACCTGTTGAAAACCCAAGATCGTGCCTATGGGGTCTTTTTGTGTATTAACCGTGATAAATTACCACAGGTATGTCAAATGATTATATGTATGTGATTATGTACTGTCAAGCCTGTTTTCTGCTTTTATTCCTGCTTCTAAGTATGAACTGTGCATGACATTTCCAAAAAAGGCAAGCTGGTCATCACTTCTGCAAAACCATAAGAGGACAGGAAGCAACGGGCCCCAGCAACGACCCCCAGTGACAGGAGGAAGCATTGTGTTAAGCGCACAGGGGGATTAAAAAAAAAAAAAAAAATGCCACCTCTTTGCCTTGAGCAGAAGAACTTCTCCTCCTCACCACTTCGGTGGGAGAGACTTCGATCGAAGTGGATCTCTGACAGCTCTCTTTGCTCTGACCCGAATCAACGGGATAAAAAAAAATACCCTTCACGGGAAAAAAAAGCATTGAATAAATAATACTAATATATATATATACCCCCACATAGGGAAGTTTATACTCCACATCTGCCTACGGGTAGATAAAGAGGAAAAGTATTCGTATTTGTATTTAGCCTTTTTTTCCAAAATAACGGGTTGCAATACCCAAGATTATTTCTCTTTTCTTCCATCTGGCCTCCGCCATAGGAGACACCTTCACCAACATCAGGTAAGCCCCAGATGCCCTTGAAACTTGAGAGACAATAAAATAATACAAATACCTTCTCTTTTGTGTACAAGGAATATATCATATGAAAGGGATAGTCCTCTAGTTCCTGAAGACCCGATCAGAGGGTCTGACAGGAAAGCCTGATTCATATTTATGGAACTTAGGCCTTAACTGTCGTGAACATTTAGGAGGCTGTCTTATATGTTCTCTATTCCGCAAAAAATGGACACACTGTAGTCGGTAAGCAGACCTATCGTGGATTTCGTGAGCAATAAAATAGAAATAACAAAGAGAGGAGCCAAAACCTCAATACAGGCGACAGTTCCTGTGGAGGCGGTGGCTCAACAACACACAGCTGTGTAGAAGCTGGAGCCAGGGTTGTTTTTGCAAAACCAAAATACTTCAAGCTCATTTCTGCTGGCATTGGCAAAAACTGAAGTTTATGAAACAGTCTTCCCAAAAACCAATATTGTCTGCACAGATCATTCCAGATGACGCATCGTCATGACAGCAAAGTGCAGCAAAGAGGAGAAGAGGCTGGAGGGTGACTGGAGGACAAACACCAACAATTTTTTAATTCACTCCTATCTAAACTTATTATTTTAGCAGATTGTTTATTCTTAAAATCCTGGTTGCAGAATTGCAAAAAATCCTAGTCCCATCACCTTTTAATTTTTTAATTCTGGTTTTGATGTTCTTTGCCAAAATCAATAAAAACCTGAATTGTTTTCTTGGACATCATTTTTGCAGCACAGCAGGAGTTCTGCATGGTCATTTATGTCACAAATAAGCTCTTTTTCAAACAGCATCTTTTGTTTGCTCCTGATTCAAATAAAAAACCCTCAAAAATTAAAGTTTGAACTTCATTTTCTTTATGTAGGTCCTCTTTCATCAGAAAAAACTCCACAAGAACAAGCTAAAAACACAAAAAACTTATTTTAATGCTCTGACGTGACCAATGTACTAAACCTTCCAGTGAAAGATTCTAACAAGAGCAACAATTTTTTTGGTCTTTTTCCCCTTCCTATCTGGAGGAAATGAGCAGGGGGAAGTTATATTTTTATCCTATCTATCAACAAAACATGAACTTTGAAAGTTTGAAGTGATTGACTCTTTCAGTTTTTTTACTTTCCAACTGAATCATTGTCGGTCTCTTCCACTTTTTTCCAAAATCTAAACTGCATCTGCAATTATAG
>NC_050524.1:26972960-26975680 GCF_002922805.2 Oryzias melastigma | reverse complement strand
CAACAAAAAGCCAACAGGGGGTTATTTACATCTCAGTAACTACTTTACAATATAATTTTGACCATGGGAAATGTTCTATTGGCATAATCAGCATTGTTTTGGTATTTTTATTTTATTTTTAAAAATTTTGACCCAAAAATGTAACGTCTTCAAACTCCAATTGTTACTGACTTGGGATTGCAGTTATTTTTTTTTTTTTTTATTTATTTTTTCTTAAAGGTGACATCAAAATTAATTTGAGCAACAGGTTAGCTAAGGCCTTCTATTGGGAGCATTAACCCCCAACTTGACACTTTTCCTTTATAATTATTATTTTCTTGTATGTATTTTTTAAGAGCGTCATTTTCATTTAATTTATAGGTTTCTCTCCTGGTGGGAAGATGTGATTACTCCAAATGTATAGCTAGTTTTATATCCCTCTACTGTCATAGATCAGTACTGGATTATGAGAGGCATAACGTTCTGTTTATTTTTTTGTTTGTCGGCACGACCACCTGTTTTTTTCTCAGCATAGTATTCTCATCAAAATAAAGATAATCAATTTCAATAAATGCATAATCATTTTATAAAATATATATTTTAAGAGATACAAGATGAAATGTGTATAAAATCTGTTAAATACTGTCTTTTAATTGCTTTAATAACAATAAAATATATTGTTTACATTGATTATTTTAGGTTTTTAACCTCTTTTTTGAATAACTTGTTGAAATGTATTTGTTTTTAAGGTAATTCCGCTTTACCAAATCAGTTTTGTATAATTATTTTCTTTTTTAAAAAAAACCTTCCAGAAGGGGAGCCATCCTCCATCTTGTTCTGTCTGTCCAATCGCAAAGGACCCGAGAACCATAAAACCAACCATCACTCGGCTACAGACACTGCCAGCCATGTCCCTTCTCTGAAACAATAGCAATTTTTTTTAGCGTTAAAGAGCAGAATACCTGCTCTTTTTTAAATTCATAACTACACACCTCTCACAGGGAGACAGCAGCTGTTGTTGTTGTTATTTGTAGGCAGAGAGATGTCTTCAGTCGGGCGGGAGGGGCGGACTGGCGTTGAGCTGCTGAGCGCGCTGCTGCTGATGCTGCTCTCTGGTAAGACCAGGCTCAGCCGATGCGTCTGCTGCTGCTGCTGCTGCTGCTGATGATGATGATGATGATGGGATCATGTCTCATGTTCTGCTTCATCCGAGTGTTTGTGTCGCATCCAGAGGAGGGGGGTGAGGTGCTCAAACCTAACCATCACAAGCTGGTTTTGCATTAAACCATCTTGTCTTCCCCCCCTCCTATGATGGCTTATTTCCGGTTCGTTTTAGGCCAATTATCAATAATCAATCACGCTTTCCCACTATGAAAAAACAGAATTAATGACACCTTCCAGATTTAGCCTTAAATTTACAGGATCCTGTTGTACACAATCCACAATGTGGATCATGCACAAAATGAAACCACTTGACAGGAAATGATTTCACTGTATGAGCTGTAATAATAATGCAAACTCCTAAAGGATGATCAGTCAATCAGCTAAGCATTGTGGGATAGTACTTAGCCAGACATATGTATTAAAAAAAAATAAAAACAGCTTCTTCCCATTTTAGGAAGATGCAGCTTCTTCATCCCAAAAGCGTATTTCTGGACTGAGGCCATTACTGTCCACCTATAGGATGCAGCACTTCAGGTTAAAAATACTGCACTTCCTGTCTGCTGTGAGATGCTCACAAGTCCTTTCTAGTTTCCTCAGATGAGACTGTAAAGTACTAACGAATTGCATGCATTTACACCCTAATTTTTGTTGGGTTTTGTTAGTAATTATGACTAAATAGTGTTTTAACACACATGAAGGAGATCTTAACTGTTGATGAAGGAGGACACCTGTAAACAAGGGAGTCAAAGGCGTAATAGACTGAAGGCCCTTTAACACCTGAGGTGTCACCGGTGACCCTTAAACACAAAATCTTTAACATACTGTAACTTTTCAGTTATTAACGCAATCAACATAATTCCAGTAGATTTTAAAGGAGATGCCGCTTTTCTCCTTTAAAATCTACTGGAATTATGTTGATCGCGTTAACATTTGAAAAGTTAAATCAAAGAACATAAACACTGGAGCTCCAATGTTTAAGGGTTAAACAGATTGAGCTAGCAGACCAAATTTAAATTCAAATCTACTTCTGCAGTCATCTTGTGGTCTCTACTTTTAACAGGTTTTCCCCCTCATTTGTTCAGAACTCTGCATTGTTTCAGTTTTTCCAAAGCAGCACTAGAGGGCAGCAGCACAATTAGATAAAGAGCCAGGGATGCAGTGACATGTAACAGGAAACAAAACAGACCAAAGCATTCTCAAGTGCAGATTTTAAATTTTGTTTAAGTTAAACAGGGCTTATAGTGTACAAAACAAATAACAAAAAAGGGAAGAAGTAATCATCCATTAAAAAAAAAAATCATACCAATGTTACATTGTTTTAAGTCCCACTCCAACTATATTTTGATCTAATGTAAAATTGTTCCCGCTGGTTTTTGTCTGCTCATAATCAATTTTACAATTTGAATGAAGGAACACTCAAAAACATAGTTTTAATCTCATATTATTTGAGATATATCCTTTATCATGACAAAAATGCAACAATAACATGTTAAAAACACAAAAAAAACCCACAATTTTTCATTGGACTGAGTCCTTACAAAATATTGTGCTTAAACGAAAAAACGCAATTTAAATTT
>NC_050524.1:26961791-26972774 GCF_002922805.2 Oryzias melastigma | reverse complement strand
CCAATGTTACATTGTTTTAAGTCCCACTCCAACTATATTTTGATCTAATGTAAAATTGTTCCCGCTGGTTTTTGTATGCTCATAATCAATTTTACAATTTGAATGAAGGAATACTCAAAAACATAGTTTTAATCTCATATTATTTGAGATATATGCTTTATCATGACAAAAATGCAACAATAACATGTTAAAAACACAAAAAAACCCACAATTTTTCATTGGACTGAGTCCTTACAAAATATTGTGCTTAAACGAAAAAATGCAATTTAAATTTTTCAGACTGTAATATAGCATTACTGGTATTTTAGCCTGTTTTATTGTATTTATTTATTTACCACAGATCACGATGCTGTCAGCCTCCTTCTGTCCTTGGCTGTGCATGTTGTTTAGCTGCAGCGTGTTAACACACAGATCTGTTAAAAAAGAGCAAATAGTTAAGGAGATTAGTTAAACTAAAACTTTTATCACAATAAATTCATTTTATCACACTGTTTTTGTTCATTTTTGTGGATAAACGCACATCTACAAATTATTATTTATATATTTTCCCCACTCTGAGTCAACGGTGTATACAACGGTTTTGCTGGGTTGTGTGCTTTTCTGCAAAAAAATGCCGACAAAAACTGGAAATTTGCTGACTCATGGCATGGGAGCTCTCCATCAGTAGCAGTGCAGGAGTGTCTACACTTCATGCAAGGAGAGCAAGTTAGGTTGAGGTGAAAATGTATCAGAGATGACGGTTTTGAATTACAATTTGGAAATCTAAATTATGAATCTTCATTTAAACTAAGTTATTATATAAAATAAAATAATAAAAAAAATCATCCAAGGTTAAAGTCCCACTTCAGTCACCTTTTAATTTTTTTATTGTATCATTTTCCCAGTGGTCTGTTAATCATGATTGTGGCATTTTCAGGAAGAAACCCCAAATTTGTTTCTAGAGCAAATAGAAATTTGCCTATAAGTTGCCTATAAGTGCCCATTTCCCATCATCCACCTGTCATCAAACAGCATTGTTTTTGTCTGCTTCTTATTTACAAGGATTTAAGAAATACTCTTTTTTGTCTTTAAATATGTCTTCTCATCAGTAAAATGCTACAAGAACATGTTAAAAACATAAAAAACATAATTCCATTGGAGTGGGTCTTTAAATATCTCTTTGAGTCAATCTAAAACCTGAACAATGTATATTCCGAATCGGGTTTCAAATTCATGTTAACAGTAAATGAGTATCAACAGTTTTATATTTTAGAATAGCAAAATATACATCGCCATAAGTTGCAGCGTGCAAAGTATCAAACAGTTTTAATCCTACTATTTTAAGCTACCCAATGGTGGATTTAAACCCACAACCTCCCAGTCTTTGAATGGACACTGTACTGTTTGTCCACTAAGCTGAAATGTAACTGTTTTTGTGTCCTTGGGCAAGACACTTTCTGTCTCAGGTGTGGCTCAACTGGTTTGTTAATGTCCTGGTCTAAGACGTGTACTAATAGCCACGCCTCTGCCAGCCCGCCCCAGGGCAGCTGTGACTACATACCATCACCAAGTCAGAATGAGGAGTGAATGAATAATGGATACGTATTGTAAGTACTTTGAGCGTCAGGAAAAGCACAGAAAAATCCAATCCATTATTAATACAATTATTATATTTGGTCAGTCCAACTTCTATAGTTGGAGTCATTCTGATTGATTTTAGTTGTTTTAGGACTTTAAAAGATATAAGAAGCTGATTAAGGAGTGTTAAACCATGCTCTGCTAACGAGTGACTTTCAGGTGAACCACCCATCAATTTTTTTTTTTAACTCACTGAATCCCTTTTGGGGTCACGGGGTTCCTGAAACCAGCCCAGATATTGTAGGGTGAAGGGAGGGCAGGTTGCCAGTTTGTTGTTGAACGAAGAGTGTACACAATCACATTCACAGCCAGGGACAATTTAGTGTCTGCAGTTAACCTATGCAGCATGCTTCTGGACTTGGAGGAAGCTAGAGTGCCCATTCACTGGTAGGACAATACATAGAAAGGTCCCAGATGGGATTTGAACCAAGGCCTTCTTGTCCTATCCTTTCCTGATTACTCTGTGTATCTGCCAAAGGACTACAGATGTAAACTAGCATGGTTGCTATAACCTGGTAGGCTTACATCTTTGACTCTGAATAGATGTTCATTAATGTACATGGTCCTTAACAAATAAATAAATTAGGAATTGGACAAGAGCCCTGAGCACTTCTCCAATGTGCAGCTTCAAGTGAGCCTCCCTTGCCGTTGCGAGATGATGGTCTGAGATCCGTTTTTACTGCTTCCAAGCTGATTTATGGTGACTATAGCTTGAGGGTAAAAAGTCTGCCCTTGTGTGCCCATCAACAGTGAAATGGAACCAAGATCAAACCACCAGTACCGTTAATACAAACTAGGTATCAATGCACACAATTATGTACCACTAGTGAAGTAGTATTCCTATAGTAGCAGTTATAAACCTACCTTAAGCAGAACCATGTCGAAACACTGACTGAAGCTGAGGCCCTGCTGATCTCTTTTTGCATTTAACTATAATGACTTTGTTTTATTAAGTTTCTATCCAAAAAGAGTACGCAAACTAACTTTGCCCTTCTCTTTTGTTGGATTTTCATCGAGTCACACACTTCTGTCTCTGGTACATCATGTCCTCACTGAAGCCTCTCAGAGCGTGACTCCTCCCTAAAGTGCAGCTGTGAGCAGCTATCATCTTTACAAGTGGATGTAGCAATCTGAGACTCAGGGATTTTACTTAAAGTCATACTACGAAAGACTACGATATATTATCATGACACCCCCGTTTGCTCATTAGTCTCAATGAAAGTCTCAACAGACCAACCAAATACCATCACAGCATCAGAGCAGGAGTGGCCTGATGGTGTTTAATCTTCTGAAGAGGTCAAGCTGCACATTTTCCATTTTAAGGGCACTTATCCCAATCAGAAAGCAGAGTTTATATGCACAACCTGAGGAGCTACATCATTATTACTCTTCACTTTCACAAGCCATTAGTGTTTTCTTGTACTTTAACTTATTATTCTTTGACAAGATGTGTTTTTAAGAGGATGGGGAACACTCATAAAAACGTCCACAATATTTGTGTTTTGTAGATTGTGTTCAAACTGTGAGAAAGGATGCTGTAATAGGTTTAGTTTTTACTAACCTTTACTCATGTTTGTGTTTAGTAATGCTCTGTTTTTCTCCAATGTTTGGGTTTCCATTTAACAAGCTCTTTTTCATTTTTAATCGATTCCAATTGTAAATTTAATTCAAGATTGTCTGATTACCATTGTATGATTGATTTGTTTATTTCAATCAATTTTCACGAATAAAGAGAAAGAAAAAACACAATAAGCGGAATAAATGACCGACATTAGATATACAGTCATGTGAAAAATTTGGGACACCCTATGAAGGCCTGTATATTTTTTATAAATTTTTTAAGATTGGACATTGATATATGAACATTTTTGAAGACGGAGCTGATTATTTACTCAGGGTTTCCTCATTTTTCATATGACTGTAACAAATTTATTTAAGAAATTATTTTGTACATTGATTAGAAAATAACTGTAAAAAAATCAATGCTATCCTCTTGACTTTATAATTGCTCCAATTCATTAATATGCATATTTGCACGTATAAATGCACATGACACATTGAATATGTTAAATACGATGATTGTCAAATATAATTTGTTTACCGGTAATTGCTTAAAAGGGAGTGGGAAGAAGAAAATGTATATAATCCCACCCCTTTCATGTTTTACTTTTTTATTAATATTATCTACATAGTAGCCACAATCTGGTTCTTAACATTTATTTTAAATAAATAATACTTTATGAGTCCAAGTTCAAACTATTTTATCACCATGGCATCTTAGCCCTGACCTAGAACCAGGATGAGACAGACAGAAGCCTCCCATCACGTTATGATAATTTTATTTGGCAAAATTTTAGTCAAAGTTTAGTTAACTTATAATGCACATGTTTGTTTATTCACTAGCAATGTTTCCTTCATTCCTGAATATAAAAATATCATGTAGTAAAAATGTCATACAGTGTCTATTTTATTTACTTTTTTGCATTTATGTCAACATATCTAAATAGTATTTTATCTTAAATGTCTCCAGTAAGACATTCTTTCTGACAGTTAAATTGTTGAAAATCCAAACACATTGCTAAAGTTTGAAATTACCCTAATTCTCAACAAAAAATGGTAAAAACATACGAAACAATTATCTTTTCTCTCAATATCTTCCCTAAAAAGGAGACATTTTCTGCAAAGCAACATGGATCAACATAAAAAGTTCAAACTACATTTGTGAACATTAAACTTTGCAAAATCAGGTTATATGACTTCACTACAAGCATTTTTTTTTCTGAATGCAGAACAGCAGAGTTAGTGAAAGGGCAAAAAAGTACTACTGTTATTATTAGCAGTTGTAGTGAAATAAGGTCAGCTCACTGAACAGTTTGTCCCTGTCTGCAGTTTTCTTTAGCAGTCTCTAGCAGTAGCTCCAGCGCCGCAGTATATGACAAATGCTCTACGCTCACACTACATTTTTAACAAGCCTCTGATGTGAACCCTGTCCCGTTTTCCTCATATCATAATCAGAGGAGAGTTTTTCTGTACCATAGTTTTTCTACGGCTCCCCAGGGATCCCCCAGCAGTCGTATTTTGCCAGTGAGTATATTGTCCTGCAGCTGCTGCAGTTTGTAGGATGCAGTATGACTTTGAACAAAGTAAATAAGAGCAAGACAAATGAGTATATGAATACCAAAAAGAAAGCAGTTACAAGATCAAAGTCTTGACCTATGCCCTATAGTCGCATGCACCTGTGCGGGGGTTGACTCGTAGGGGTGCTGAGGATTTCTGGGTTGTCGTGGTCTGTAGAGTGTCGTAGACATGTGTGGACGCATATTAAAGAGAGTGCAAGTGTGTCTTGCAGTACCCTTGAGGCTCATGCAGCCACCTGAAGGGACGTCCTAAAAATGGAACATAGAATTTGTTGCGAGTGTGGTAAATATATCGTGTAGTATTCATAAGGATAATGGAAGTTGCACGCACATACAGTATTACATAGTGTTGTATAGTGCCCTTTTTGTAGCACTGTAGTCGATATTGAGGTGTTTACACTGACTCCATACTGACCCTGCACAAATACTTACTTATCCTAAGCATTCCCTACAACTTTTTACCCGCAGCATGCCCATAGAAAAATTTAAACAACATTTTTTGCTCTATGGGCTCATCAAGCGTTCTCCAACCCTGATAGGTAATTTCCCTTTTGTAGGATCAAAAAAGTTTTATTTTATTTTCTATTTTGTTGTGCGTTCTTCGCACAGGTTTGTCCATCGTTCACCCACAGACAGCCCCTACCCACTCTAAAGAGCAGTTGTAACCAAGCCTTTACTGAAACCCTTTAAAAGTCAATATTTTGTAGAGAAAATCACACTTATTGATAATTGTTAGGTGAGCCAAAAAAAACAAATAAATGTTGTCTACATATAAAAGTTAATGTTACATACATTCCAGTGACTGTTTTCCTGCTATTGCTCACAAGTCTTAAGTTTGTGTCAAATTTTTTGTCAAACAAACACATAACAAATGACCTCATCATCAGTGAAGACTAGTGGACAACCTGACAGAAGCGTCAGCAACCACTGTAGGTTTTAGCTATATTACTATCTAATACCTTAATGAAAGACAGTTCTGTCCTGAGTAAAAGAAAAATAAAAAATCAGAAAACCAAAGTTTAAGTGAAACAGATAATACACAATAGTGAGTTGCTCCTTTGGGTTTTAGGGAAGGATGGTCATACGCTTGTGTCTTATGCTACGTACTAACCAGGCATTTGACAAGCATTCAGGAAGGTCTTGTTGGTTCTTGAACATATAGCACATGGTGTTCACACTAGACTGTTACTGCCTGATACTAGAGCACGCACCCACAATTAGGAGGCCTTGTGCGATATGTCAAAGCGGTTAAAATCTCACAAATCTTGCTCCAAGCTTTTCTTTCACAGCTCATTTCCGATATATGAAAGACTTGGGGTCATATAATTCCAGCCGGGTACAAACTGGAGTTGTTAATAGGGGTGTAACAACAATTTGACTCTATATTTGTTGTTGCTATTTCAATTCACTTTTGATTTTGGTTTATTTTGAACGATCCAATTCACTAACCAAAGATCGATCCTGGACATCTTTAGCCTAAAATTCAACCAGTGTGACTCAAAGATAAATACCTGGTATTGAACAGTGCAGGTGAAGTTTTCCAGACTCCTTGTATTATTTGAAAGATAATCAAGTGTGAATTAAATATGTGTACAAACAAACAAGTAAACAAAAATGAATGGAACATTCATTCACATTTTAGTTTCTTATAGTTCAGCCCACTGTTGTTTTTCCACATCAAAATAATATAAACTGAGCATTATGCTACTGGTCATCCCTTCACGAATTTCTGTTTCCACACTTTTGACATAACGATGGTTTGATCTTTCCCGCTGTGATGGGACTTGATCGTTTTTTCTGTTATAATGTCTCAGTGATATAGGTTGAGTCATTTCAATTCTGCCTTAGACAGATCAATCTGGTTGGATTGTAGGAACAGACATTGATTCATTGATTCCTCGTTACACCCATAGTTATTAATGTCTCCATGATCAATTTTCAAAAAGTTGGCACCTCTATGTTTTGATATCCATAGGCCACTACCTAATCTTTGTCCCTGATTGGTCACAGTTCAACTGGTTTAACTTTTTATGCGCACTCAATCCCTGCAAGTTTTGTACGTATAGAGCCCGGAAAAGAACTTAAAAACGTGCATAGCGACAAATAAATGCAGGAGTTTTGAACGCTGTAGCCCAAAATGTGTATATGCAAAAATGATATTCGTGTGTTTATATAAGTTCATGACGGCACGGTGGTGCAGTGGTTACCCCTTTTGCCTCACAGCAAGAATGCCCCTGGTTCAAGTTCCGGCTGGGGGGTCTGAAGCTAAATCACCAATGAACCCATTGGGTTTTTATGTGGATTTTATATGTTCTCCCTGTGCATGCGTGGGTTTTCTCCACGGACTCCAGGTTCCTCCCATCAGCAAAAAACATGCTTCATAGGTTAATTGGTTCCTCTAAATTGTTCCCAGTGTTCAAAGAATGAATGAAAATCATTCTGATTTGTTGTTTATTAATTTTCTTTTGATGACATAACTCCCTGTTTCTTTTTCTGTTTTGTTTGACTTAACTTTGTTTTTACCTCTTCAAATATTTATTACAAAGCAATAAAATTCCTAAAAACGTAGCTTTTTAAAACTACCAGTATGTTACATCTAACGCTTAGCTGTATTCTCTAGACTGGCAACTGTCTGTAGTAAAACAGGCAGATGCAGCTTTGCAATGACACCAAAGGACACCTTCTGTCTCTCCCATGTGCAGACGGAGCAGCACATTTGTTGAGCTGGTACGATAACACACTATGTGCTGCGGTCAGGCAAAAGGATATTAACCTCTCAACAAGAACAGAAAGTTATATCCTTTGCTGCACAAAGTAAAAACTGTGGCATACCTGCTTTTATTTCATCTGCAAATGTCCATGTAAGGCTAACAATAAAACCAAGAGGAAAAGAAAGACTCTACAAAATCAAACTAGTAATGGATGAGGTGGTACTGGCTTAGAAACAAGAAGTGCCAGGAAAGAGGCATGATTGGAGGCAAAGGAGGTAGACAGAGATGGGGAAGAGAATGAGGGAGGGGCAAAGAGAGGGAGGTGTCGCATAAGGGGTGCTTCACTGCAGTATTTCATCTGTTAGCAAGTCTCTGCATCTGCCTCACTTTCTCACTAGCCACAGGACTGCTGAGTCAGCAGCAGCACGAGTCTGTAGCAAACAGTTTCTCACGCTCCACGTCTGCGTGTGCTCGACTAGTAGTAACATAGGCGGTACGTCTGTGTGCCGGGAAGGGGTGAACGGGTTGGCCTGCGTGCATTGCTGTGCAGATCGGTGCGTTTGCTGGAATGACATTGACGTAGCACAGTTAGCAGGGTGAACTCACTGCTGACACGGCTCACCTTGTAGAAAGGTGTTGGTGTATGTGAGAGCCAGGTCTCTACACCTCAGCTTGGACTTTGGAATCACTGTATGCATTGTGGATGTATGCATGTGTGTAAATTATACAGAGGGGGTGGAGATTAGTAAGTTCTGTGACGTGTGTGAATGTGTGTGTGCAGTGCAGAGAGGTAGGCCTGTGGAGTGGTGCAGCAGCAGTGGGAACGTAGCCAGAAACGCTCGACTGCAGAGAAAAGATTGGTGCAGAGTCCCAGCGCACACACAAACTTGCACATGCCGAGAGAAACGCACAGATTCTGTCTGAGAAATCCAACGCCATGGAACGATAACTTCTGGGTGACGATAGAATGTTCACATGGAAATGTTGTCTGTTTTCTCCATTTATCACAAAGATTAATCGACTGATACCAAAGATGAATGTATCAGGTTATTGGAAATGACCTCAACGGTTCCCCACGGTGTTGTTGAAAACCCCCAAAAATGGAAAGTTGACTTGAAATAAAGTCAAAGAAGAGAATGTGCAAAGTAATTGCAACCATTTTGTGCCACATCAGTGGCCTTTGTACCACCAATGACAAGATTGTTGTCAAAAATATTAAAGAACTATCATCACTGAGGCTAGGTATATAAAAAATGTTTTTTATGCTCCTGGCAAGTTTTGACTCAAAGTTAATTGGATAAGCAGCAAGTTTTCAAAACGGCACTGGTGTTTCCCATAAGGGAGGGGTGTCAAACTCAATCACACAGGGGGCCAAAACATCCAAAACACAGCTTAGGTCCTGGGCAGAGCTGGATAAACATTTACTGAACACACTAAAATGAAATTATCTTTAATTAGAAAACATAACTTTTTGACATTACTATGAATAAAAACAGACCTGGATATTATTCCTGTATAAATCAACTTAAATCTTAAATAACTTTCAATATTTTACTTTACATAAAAATATATTTTGTCAAAATTATAAAAATTATTAACAATAAAATAAAATGATTTGAAGGGCAGGTTATAATTACCTGGAGGGCCTCGACTTTCACACATGTGCCATAAGGTATTAAGACAAAGTAATTTTCTTTTTAGAAAAAATATTCACCTTCATGTACATGTGAACAAAAAGTAATACGTCTAAAATTTGTCGGGGATTTGAACATTCAGGATTGAATGTTCGTGTTTTCTAGTACGGCAAACTACACTGAAATAGTAATTATAGGTTGAAGCATAGACAACTATACTCTACCAATCATCACAGACGTCTTCTGTCAGGAAGACGCTGAAAATGGACACTTTTGTTGGGTCCACCCACTTTTCAATCAAACAAACCATGTACCTGACTATGTTAAAATGTGATCTTTAAAAAGTCAAAACAGTTGAATTGGCTTGTATGAAAATGTTTTTTTTTTTTTTTAAATAACAATAATTCAGTCAAAAATGTTTGTAACCACCCTCTTCATATATTCATTATAAGAACAAAATGAACTAATTAACATAGGAGCCAATAAAATTTTGTTTTCTTTTGAAACCAGCATCCGGTGGTAATTTGAAGAACTACAACATTTCTTTTTGGATACATTTAAGATGCATTTCTCTGTCTCATAGAAGACTGCTGATGTTCATTTGAACCTTTAGGGGTGTAGTTTGAAGGGCAAAGATCCAATGTGCTTTTTTTTTATCCATTTTTCATGGTGTCCCAGATGGAGTTGGACATGTTCAAGGGCACAAGAAAACAAGGATGTCATAGTGATACCGTTTCTTTAGATTCAGTTTTACATTGACATATCCTTTGAGTTTTCTTTGGTTTGACCTGACCACAGGGAGAGGATATAAATTATGTGTAAAGAACATTCTTGAGCTGTTAGTTGCATACCGGACTGGTGCATTGGTAACCAGGGTACATTTCTCAGAGGGAGTGATGAGCTTATTCCAGTGTGGTTCGCTAGTGCCCTACTATGCTGTCACAGGAGGCCCGAGTCTGAGTCCTCCTGTGCCAGTCCCCAGCCCAGATAAAACACTTTGCAAACCAAATGTGCAAATCAGTGAAAGATGACTCACTGTTTCCACCCTTGATGGGACATGCCGAAAGGTGAACAACAACATTCTTGATTGAATGTAATTGTGTCAGGCTGCATAAAATTGACTGGTTTGGATGCTGTTGATATATTCTACCATTAAAGTGATGAATGGAAAGCAAAAAAAATAAAAAATAAAAGGTTTCTGTCTCTTATAGACATAAAATAAATAGACATTGAGGTATAAATATTAAAGGTGGATTTGAATAGGATTTTTATGCTAAGGTCTCCTGATGAACATACTTTAGTATTGGGTAATAAATATTACTGAAAATTCTGCTTTTTTACACTTTTTTTTTACACAAAATCAAAGCAAGGGTTTTTCGAGCCTGATAATATAAAAACCTATGTTACATCTCGAATCAATGAACTCTTTTGAATACACCACTTTTATGCAGAAAATTCATGTCTCCTCAGGAAAAGATGTGAACTATTCCTCGAAAGATTTAAACAGGATCATACTGACATACCTAATTGACATAAATGCTACCAAATTAATAAAGCTACTAAATTATGATATGTTTCAACTATAGTTAAGTCCAAAGTAGGGATGCAGCTTATACCTACATCTTGCCCTTATAGGTTATTGAAGAATCACTGTATTGAGATGTACCTGTGCAGAATCCTGGGTAATAATTTCTATTCTAGTGTGTATCCAGTGTTATGGGTTTTATGTAAAATACATATTTCTCTATTTATTTTTTAGATATTTACTGAATACTTCAAATCTGTAACAAAGTTGTGCCACTGGAAACTCCTCTATTGCTACTGGCTACAACCTGTGACATACATGACATACTGAACAGATGATTGTTTTACTTTTGACTTATA
>NC_050524.1:26946941-26961738 GCF_002922805.2 Oryzias melastigma | reverse complement strand
GTTGCTGTGAAAGCTAAACATCTGTGTGCAACCAATGTCCACTATTGAATTAAGTAAATCCAACAGATTTTTTTTTTCAGTGTGTGGCTACAGAGCCACATGTGTCTCTTTTACCCCTCCATTGTGGCTTTACGGATAAAGTAAGGGTTACTAAACTAGAATTTTTTATTTAGATTGGTTACATTTATAAAATAAACTACGGGTAAGTCAAGATTTTTAAATCCCTGCTGACCCGAAGAGGCCTTCAGATTTCAAATACAATGCAAACTTTGTTAGAAAGTCTAATCTTTCATGAGTTTAAAGAACATCTTATATTATGCTGCACAACAGTGGAATTATCCTGTTTGGCACAGGGTGCCTTTTATTTTGAAAGGAAATCATAAGAGATTATGTGAGAAGTCAAAAACAATGTCACATTTAGAGAAAATGCTCCTGTATTTTTTGTTTCTATTCATGCCAAAAATAAATATAATTCATATTTATTATTTAAAAAAGAAACAACGTAATGAATGGGGTGCCATAATACACTTTCTTAAAGTGTAAAATAAGACTTTGCGGCTCCTTCTAAGATTTGATCAGTAAAAAACAGGCCCAAAATGGCTTTTACTATAAAATGTTGCAGACCCCTGCCCTGAACCAAAAAGCAAAGAAAAAGATCTTTCATGAGATTTTGATGTAAAACAAGAGTTCATTAGTTTACAGTGGTGCCTCATCAATGGTGGAGGTTATTCAAAAAATAACCTGCAATAGGCAAAATCCACAAAGTGGTTATCTTTATACTATAATTATTGTAGATGTTTTAAGGCTGCAAAACTCCTCTCTACACATTTTAAACACTGTTTTGAGACAAACATTCCTCAGTGGTCTTGTGGTAGAGTGTCCGCCCTGAGACTGGAAGGTCACAAGCTCAAATCCAGGCCAAGTCATACAAGACTCCAAAAATGGGACCCATTGCCTCCTTGCTTAACGCTCAGCATTAAGGGGTTGGATTGGGGGTTAAACCACCTAATGGTAAATGGTTCCCGAGGGTGAGTTTGTCTGCAGCTCATCACTCCCCCAGGGGATGGGTCAAATGCGGAGAACAAATTTCACACACCTAGATGTATGACAGCTGATGGGACTTTAACATTTTCACAATTTTCTTTCTTATTTAAACTCTCAAAGTTCAAACCTTTCTGGAAAAATAAGTCCAGTACTATACACTGACCCCAAAGATAGTTTTCACAAGCTGAACATATTTTGGACTGTACCGGAGACATGGCACAGAGGAGATTGAGTAACAACAGTCAATCGGAACCCAATGCAGTGTAAAAACACGCATGCAAAAACTACAAAGCTGTGATGCCTCGAAAGATGAATCCAAACATACCAAGAGACCACTGCATTACGAAAGAAAACAACTTTGATTAAAATGTCTTCCTCCTTGTACAGTCCTTCTCTTATCACTCAAACGGTAGCTTTTTTAATCTCAGTTGCTCAATAAAGAGTTTTGAAATATGTAGAAATAGTGTTTTTCTATGTTGTGATTACATATTAATAAGTAAACTTAGATCAATCCGTCGCATTAACAAAGCCATTGTTTTTACTTTACAGGTTGTTCAAGCATGGATGTTCTTGTACCAAGCAAAATCACTGCACTGAACGGAACAAATGTCCGGATCTCATGCACATTCACTTCCTGCTATAAGATCGACCTCAGCAAGTTTCACATGAACTGGACCTACAAAGTAGCCGACAATGAGAGCGAGGCTGAAGTGATGGTAATGTGTTTCACAACTGGAAAATCTCATGTTCACAGTCTTCAAAATCAGATCTAAACACTCTCTGTATTTCCACAGTTCATGACCTACGATAGAAAGAAAGGAATGATTCAGTTAACGACGGTCCAGTTTGACGAGAGAGTTGAGTTTACCGGGAACTTGGAGAAGAATGATTTGTCAATCACCCTGTCAAACATTCAACCCGAGGATACGGGGTATTACTTCTGCCACGTGTTGAACCCTCCAGATCGCATCCACGGAAAAGGGACCATTTATGTCAATGTTGTCAATGAACGTAAGTCACTTTGTAACAGAATGTGACTCGACAAAACAATTGCTTTACTTTGAAAGAACATATTCCCACTTTTTCAAGGATTGCAATTATGTATAAGGAACCCAAGAAGATGGTAACTAGGGTTGGGTTTAATAGCCAAATGTACAAAGCCGCTGTACAAAAGGCAAAAACAATAATAGTTAAGGCCCACTCCAATCATCTTTTGATCTATTGTAGAAGTGTTCACAGTAGTCTTTTAATTAGGATTATGCTGTTTTTAGACTACATTTTTAAAAAACGTTTGCCATTTTCTTGATTCTACGTTTTCTAGGACATAATTTCTGCAGAGCAGCAGGAGTTTATCAGAAATTTACCTCTGAGTTGTGAGCGGAACTATTGACGCAGAGTAAGGCCCAGTCTGAATTCTTCCCTTCTCCCTACCCCTTCATTTAGCCCTCCAAACGGAGGGTTATGAAAACATAGTGTTTAATATTTCCTATTTTTCGTTTGATGATGTCATCAATAATCGCCGGTGTTCTAGCATTAGAGTGGAGCTTCCAGTGCTTGAATATACTGTACATAACAATGTCATACTACAACAAAAAGTCGCGTTTTACCCTCGCGACGGTGGACTTTGGAGGGTGAAATTTAAAAAATAAGAATCCCGGACAGGACTTCCACTTTAACTGCCACTTCAAGTTGAGGGGAGGGCCTAAGGGGAAGAGAGAAGGGAATAATTCGAATTGGGCCTCAGGCTTCTCATTTCCCATCATCCACCTGTTTACATGCTCTTCCACTAGCTCAACAGACCCTCAGATTCCCAACTTAACATTGCTGGTGCAGCACATGGCAGGCAATATTAGATCTATCCAGTTGTACAGTTTTGATCCAGATACTGACTTGGATGAGAAAAACAAAGATGTACATGGATCTAGTCACATTCAAGTAGATGGACCAGAATGGAGCAGAATTATAGCACTTGATTGTAGCACTTATGTCACTGTTACACACTTTTTCAAACAGCATTTGTTCATCTTACTCATATTGATTTGAATAAGGAAATACTCAGAAATGTAATTTTAAGCTTAATTTTCTTATATCTGTCCTCTATCATGAGAAACATGCATGTTAAAAACTCCAAAAACAGAATTTTCAATGCAAAAGAACTTTAAGTTTGGGAATTTTAATTGCTTCATTCAAATGTAGTCCAGGTAGTTCCATAAGAGCCAAATTGATTTAACTGTATAAAAACAGCAAACATACTATAGGTGACTAACAGAGTACATTGAAGGATATCCAGCTAAATACCCATAATGAGTAAAGTAAATGTATCAGTGGAGAGAAGAATTCCTTCTAAATTGAAGATTTATAGATTCAAAGATTTATGAATCAGTTTGGTTTAGACTAAATATTGGATCCATTTTAATTTCAAAACCAGATTTGTCATAATTGACTGCGTAAACAGATTCAGGTTTGCTTTTAAAAAAGTTTACCTGATGTCGAATTTGTCACTCCTTAAAAAGCTACTTCAACAACAAGGATCTTTATCACTGATTTTCAAAGATATTTTACATCAAAAATTGTTAATAAATATCAGTGTGAACTTTGTATTCAATCATATGAGCTGCACACTAAATGAGATTTTTTATGCATTTCAACAAACTCATTTCTAATCACAGAATTATATCAAATATCTCCATGAGGTTAAATTACATAAGCACATTCATGTGCGATTTTGATGGGTTGTTTTGTTAAGTATGTGGATTTACTTGTGATGACTCAGCTTTTCACTTATTCATGATAAGCAGGAAGTTGAACTTGGTTTCTCTCAATGTCTCTTGCTTTCTTCCTACCTCTCTGACACACACACATACAGCATAAGCCCAGTCAGCAACACTTTACTTCTTTCCACTCTGTTTAATCTGGCCAGCTGAGCTTTTAGCCAGCATTGCACTTGTCTCCATTCTTTGTCTACAAAATATTTAACCCTTTCCTTCTCTCAGTGCCTCCTCCAAGAGATTCTACTATCGCAGTTGCCATTGGGGCTTCGGTGGGCGGAGCATTAGCCCTGCTGATCCTCTCCATGGTGGTGATCAAATGTCTTCGCCGACACCGCAAACAAGAACTAACTTCAGAAGAAAAAATGGAGGAGGAGGGGAAGCTGGAGGCTGAAGCCGTGGCGGAGGAGGGAACCAAGTAAGAAATCTAACGATTGTAAGAAGCATGACAGGCACAAGCAGCAGTCATTCCTTCAAGTCCAATCATTCACATATAAAAAAGATGAAGTTACAGTTAAAAAGTAGCTATAAGCTTTAGAAAACTACAACAATCTTATAGAAAAAGCCAGTATTTCTTTACAAGAGCTTGAACGTTTTGAAACATTCAGTTATTGATTGCTTGTAGTGTCTCAAATGACTCTTTGTTGTCTTTAGCTGGTGGAGGAAGAATGGGTTTTATGGTTCTTGTTCTTCCCATGAACCAAATATCTTGAAATGTTTTGTCCATGTTTCTTCTGATTGCAATTTTTCATTGTGTTGACTTTTAATTCATTCTGTTCCAAAGATAACCCCAGCATGACTGGCTGCATTGATGTCTCCGTCACTCTCACATCCAACAACTTTTCTGGTAAATAACTTTTTTTTTTGTATTCCTTTAAGTTTTGATGAAATTGTATATTTAAGAGTAATACTCCTCTGTAGTTTTTTACTTTTTTTCTTTATGTTGGTAACAAACAATTTTGCCATTTATTTGGCACCATTTATGTTTGGTTACTTTAACTTGAAGCAGCTGATTAGTTGTGTGAGTTAACTTAAATGCGGTTAAATAACCAGATTACAATCAGATATGTTGAGACAATAACATCTAAAATGACAAGTACATGAGACACCTGATTGTTGAAACCAGGTTAGAGGTCAGGCTCATCTTAAGCCTAATTATTGGATTGTCTAGGCTTGTAGATGGTCGTACAGGGGCCACATCTTAAGGGGAGCTCAGGTGCGTTTTGCAGTTCTCTTGAGGATCCTACAGCCACCTCAAGGGACTTCATGAAAATGGAACATACCATTGTCGTGTGTATGCGGTAATTGTATCGTGACATATATTTGAGGCTAATGTAAGTTACACGCACCTATGACGTACAGGTGATGCTGTAATACGGAGCTCCGACGTAACACTCTAGTTGTTAGAAACGTGGGAGGACTGACCATGCGCATACATACATGCAAGTACCTGTAGGATGTCCACACAAACTACACTCTGACTGTCCAATGTCCTAATTTTTACCAGTCAGGTTAAGGACCCCTCCGCATCATTTTTTGACATTTTGGGTGTCCCCAACTCGTCGTTTTACTGGCTGTTCCTATTAAATCATGGGTTCCCAACCCTTGGGATGCAGTACCAGATGCGCACTGGTCATTGGGACGCATCCAGTACCGGTATTCTAACCCTGTACTGGTACCCTAACCTTAACCCAGTAGTGATTTGCATCCGGTACCGCATCTGGTTGGGTTAGGGTACCAGTACCGTGTTTGGGTACTGGTGTCGCTGTGCTGGACTGGTTCAGGTTAGCGGCCCGGAGGTTGAGGACCCGTGATTTAAAGGGAACAGCCAACACATCGAAAAACGACAACTTGGGGACACCTAAAACGTCAAAAAGTGACGCGGAGGTGTCCTTAATCAAACGTCAGTATGTGACCACTTGTTAGTGAGAATGTGTTGGCACACAAGGAGCGCTTACTTTTCACATAAATAGTAATAACTGACTCCTTGCACAGTGCGCAGGATTTTAGGGGTTAAAACAACAAAAATTCAACAGCACCTGACCTACTCCACTCTTACTTACCCTTACGTGTTGCAAAAGTGTTCACTACGACCTGTCACCCGCAGCATGCCCATAGAAAAAAGCTGTCCATGAACATTTTTGCTCCATGAACTCACCAAGATATCTAAAACCTTGATATTTCATATGGGCCACCAGCGTGCCCCGTACAGGTTTGTTTATTTTTCACCTGCTGATAGCCTGTATCCAACTACAAGTGACTAAGGCTTAATGAGTACAGTTTTTTGTTCGTTTGAGGCACTGCAGAAATCCATCTGAAACTTAATGTCTTTCATTCTGTTTTGTCTTTCAGAAACCAATACCACATCCTCAATGACATGTAGTAACCACTGCTCAGATCAGTGTCCACAGATATATTCAAACACTTTGCATGCAGGTGTGTCTATGGAATCCAAGCAGGATTATCCGTCTGAATGCTGCATCATCTATATTTTCTTCGTCTGTATTAGGGGTATTTTTCCTTGCAAAATGTGAGGGATAATCAGGCGTTTCTTTGTTTGGACCTTCACAGTATAGTATCAGCAATTTTAGAAGTGGTTAATAAAACATATAACCATAGCATATCCTATAACACGTTAAGGTTTTGTGGTATGACCCAAACATTTCATTCACAGTAAATTAAAAAAAATATATATATGGAAAATTGTTGTTATTTTTGCTATAACCATTTTACATTAGTTTGGTACTTGAAAAACAAATCTATATCAGCAACTAAATATTGATATTATTTATTACTGTAGAGAACATTTTTAAAGTGGATTTTAAAGAGAAGAAAATGTACCCATCGTGAAATAAGTGCACATTGCCTATGATTCATGTCCTTTTGTCTTTTTAAGTGGATTCCTTTGTCGAAATTGCTCAAATTCACCAGCTAAGCTAAATGACGTTTACATATGCCAATAATGTCTGCTTTGCTGGACAAGATTCTCAAACATTCCTTAAACTTTTATCAGAACAACTGCCGTAAACACACCATGAAAGCCAGAAGTGGTTTGATACAGTGGTAAAAGCACATGTGCAGCTAATCTCTCTAACTTTGGCCATTTAGGCAATAAAAAAGAAAAGACCAATTTTATTGGAGACTTATTTTTTATGACTAACATGATCCATAAAAATAAATCTGTTTCCGTAACCAACGAATGTGTTGACTTTATTAAACACATTTCAAACTGGTTCCAACCTGCTGACTTGTTAATTGTCTAATTTATAGAAAAAAAATGCTCTAAAAAGTAACCTTCATAGTCATAAAAGTATATACAAAAGTTTGTATGTGATTCTGTTGGATTTTTATGTTTTGTATTATTGATAAATTTATAGTTTTGTTTTCTAACTTTATGAGTGATGTGTATTTCACTGAAATACCAAAAGTACACTTTCATAATCTCTTTTCAATGTTTGTTATTGCACAGTGCCCTCTTTGGATCAATGAAACTCCACTGAGGTAAAAAAAATAAATAAATAAAAAAAACACAATCAGCTTGTGAATAATCACAAATGTGGTGGTAATTTGCAGGCATGTGAAAAAGTTGAGTTAAGAAAAAAAAAATTAAAATATAACCAAACTGATTTATTGGAAAAATCTGTTTCTGCTTTTTCTTCTGTATCATGCATGTCTGTGTTGCAGAAATTGCAGAACCTTACAGCATGATGAGGGCAGCTTATTTAGAATGTTGTTTTTCTTTTATTATTATTTCAATTTAAAGGAAGGTTTTGCTTTTGTTGACAGAACAATAACTAAAATGTGAAAGAGATATGTGACTGTGCCATAGGCCAAAAAAATGTGCTGTGAATAGCTGCTATTGCATCACTTTGAATGTTAGCTAGCACCAACTAGTGCTCACACTGTGGTTCCTCTGATCAATCAGTTATTGTTACATTATGCATTTTAAATAAAGATCTGTAAGAACAAAGGTGTAGAAAAGTGTCTGGTGTCTATGCATCTTTTTTTTAACATTAATGTTTTTTTTTTTTAAAAAAAGCTAATAAATGTTTTAAATCATAACAGCACACATTGCATCTGTCAAAAATATGACTTGTAATTGAAGCAAGTTGTTTTAATTATATGTCATATTTCTCCTCTCTGACTGATCAGACTGCATAATGCTAGGGAATTACAAAAGTCCCTTTTTCATTAATGCTAGTCTTCAATTCTGATGAGGAATGTTTGGCGCTAGAGCCAGGAATGGTCCGGCTAGGCAAAACAACTTTAAATATTTAATTTATGTTTTTCTTCACTTATAAAAATCCTGTGAGAAGTAAAGAGGTGATCCTACAAAGCCAAGGCTATTCTTTTATTCACATACATTTCCAGAATTAAAATTCTGCATGTCACTCTTAAATTGAATAATAATTTTAAAATTTGAACAGTTTTAACTGTAACACACTAAAATAATTCTGAATAGTCAGCAAATAAAAAATCACAAGTGAAATTTGTGGAAGCTGACTGAAATAAATAAATAAGGGCACATTTTCTGTCACAACATGTAGTTAAAAGTGTCTGAATGACGGCAGGTGAAAGGCAGCACACAAGTCTGACCCGTGTGATGAATAGCTTTCCAACATTTTTGTTGCCTGTCAAGCAGAACACAATTCTGTTCAGGGGTATGTGAATGCAATTTCTGCATTAAAGTTGCTAATTTTATCATCAAGCTTAATAATTAGGTTGAGTTTGATTTTTTAATTCAATCAAAATAGCGTAAAGTATTGAAAACCCAATAGACTGCCACGGAAAAGTTCCTATTCACAGATGCATTATGGAGGGGTGAAACGGGCAACAGTTAAACACGATCATATTGTGTCACAATTAAATTTGTATTAAAACTATTTAATTTGATTTATAAAAAAAATACATTTCAAAGCATACTGAGAATCTTATTTTTTGCAATGCTGCACAAAATTCTGATGTTGCAAGTGGAAAATTACAACTAGATATACACACATTTTAGAAAAAAATTGCAATGTTTAAATATAAAACCATTAGATTGAATACAGATCTTTACAAAACAATTCTTGTGTCTCTCATTTCTGTAAAAAATGTAAAGGTAAATTTAAAAATGTTGCCATTTTAATGACAAAATAACAAACTTTGCAATTAGTGACCAATCGTTCCAATGAATGGATTTCATGCCACAGTCTTGCAAAGTCAGTCACAAATAGGACAAAACTGTAAGAAAGACACCACATATAAAAGGGGTTTTTGCATGTCCTAGTTACAGAGCTGCTGCACATGCAAACACACACCCACACACACACAAGGCACTATGAAACTTGTCCTTTTCCTTGGTAGTTCTGGTCATCAAACATTTACCCCATCCCCATTTTTACACCGATTAGTCTACGGATGACAAAAAAATCACTATAAAAATATGCAAGGGGATCAAAATGTTTACCAACATGGATTTCTAATGTTGTGACCCTTAAACATTGACAAGAAACAACAATGTTTAGGAACTGGTATGAGTTCTGCAGGCCCGCTCTTAACTTTAGACGAGACTCACCTTTAGACGAACACGTTTCCCCACCAGAATGGAAAGATAGACGGACAGACACCAACACAAAAACGTGCAACAACAGCAGGACAACAGAGGAACGGGTGGAAAGACAAGAACCTGAAAACGACAAAGTCAAACGTGGCGTCAAAAGAAAAGGAGGAAGCAGAGTCAAACAGTCGGAGAGGCTTTGAGGAAATGAAGGGCAGATGAAACAGAGGTAAAAAGCTGGCCCACCCCGCTTGTCCTCGTCCACCCGGATACGTTTTGAAATCTGCTCACTCACCGGCTGCTGCAAAGAGAAAGAGTCAGGGAAGAAGGGGGAGGGAAGAGACCAGGTCGAGGTGCGGGGTGGTGTGGAGGCTAAATGGAAGAAGGAGGCATGCAAAGAGAATCCAGGATCTGGGGATCTTTGAGGGAAAGTCATTGGAGTCGGCCCAGCTCAGCTGTATGGCTTCATTGCAGCATTTCCCTGCCTTGGCCGTCCCAGAAACAGATCCTCCACTCCCTCCCTCTCTGCGCCTCTCCTCTCACCTCCCTCTTTTTGCCTCCTGTCATCTCGCCTCGCTCTTGTGATACCCCCCCCACCATCTCTTTGTGCACCCTAGTCCAACCTTTTGTCACAAAGCCCACCTTGTATTCTTTCTACCTGAATGCCCCTCTCCCCTAACCCTCATCTTCTGCTCCCCACACACACACACCCTCCTATCAATGCAACATTCTCCTCCTCCTTGCCTTCTATAAACAGAATCCAAGGTCACCCTGTCCAGAGACAGGTGTGCAAGCACGTGTGCTCGTATCCCAGTGTGCTTGTGTGGAGTTTTTTTTTTTTTGTCTACATGCTGAGCGTCAGCACAATAGGCTTTCTTTTACTCCATCGAGCACTTCTGTGGAGCTAACTGCCCTAAGGAACATCCTCAGACACACACACTAGTTGGGAAAGGACTGAATAGAATAGAATAGAATAGAATAGAATAGAATAGAATAGAATAGAATAGAATAGAATAGAATAGAATAGAATAGAATAGAATAAAACAATCCCTTGTTGTTTTTAGAGAAGATCATTTCTAAGAAGTGATTATTTTTCTGTTTGTAGTTCTTCAATATTTGTCTTTGCAAAACTTGGTCTTGGTCTGAAAGTACTCAAACTAAAAAAATCAGAAACTCAAAACTGTTTTCTTTTGATAATCACATTTTAAAGCATTCATGCAGAGTTCTTCAGACATTTTAGAAACTACTTTTTTATCTTTCCAGCATTGATGGGTAAAAAAAGTTTCATCTTTTGATCTGTTGTAAAATCGTTCCAAGTGCTTATGCCATTTTGAGCCAGAACCCTTAAACTTGTGTCGTTTTCTAGGACATAGTTTCTGCAGAGCGGCAGGAGTTCAATAGAAATTCACCTGTGAATTACCCCACTCCCCTTTCCATCCACCATAACTGAGAGCTCTCTGTTTACACTCTCTCCTGCTAGCTAACAACCCCTCACACCCCCAACCTACACTGTAAAAAGTGAAACGTTGGATCAATTAACAAAAGATCTGTAATTTGTTATTTTTAAAAAAAAAAAATTATTAATTTTTTTTGTTGCGTAAACCATTAACTCAAATTTATTAACATTTCATAACATTTGCTTCTTATGTTACTTTTTTCTTTTGCTTCTGTGCAGGCGGCTGTGACTCCGCCCATTCTCCTGTGGCTCCTGCTAAGCAGTCACAGCTGCCTGCACTTCAGTAATTTGGCTCTGTATATCTGAGGAACTCTGCTGCAGCTTTTTTTTCTGAGCCCTGTGAGTTTGTTTATATGGCTTTGGTAAAATAAAGCCCGTAGACTCTGCCTCTAATGTGCTTGTGACTCTTTCCTGTATCTGGGTTTCCTCCTGCTTGTCCAACCATGACGCAGTGGATGAATCAGAATGGAGAGGAGCAGGGAGCTTGTGACCTCACCCGTCGTATTTCTACATAACAAATATGCTTTTTTTTCCAACACCAGTTTTTTTGTTTTGTTTTTGTGCTCCTGATTAACACCAATTTGAACAACGAAACACTCAGAATGAGCTTAATTTTTTTTATATTTGTCCCCTTTCATGAGAAAAATGCCACAAGAACATGTTAAAAACAGCAAAAACACAATTGCCTTCAGTCTGGAAAATCAAAAGGTGATGCAAAATTTTCTGCATGATGCAAAAAGATCCTCTATACATGATAAAAGAAGTGGGATGAGGCAGGGGGGAAAAGTTGGGTCTCACTGCAGCCACAGCTCAGGGTTGGACTTCAGGCGTGACCTCTGTGTTGACAAGGACACTGCTAACATTAGTGGACCAGCGAGGAAGTCATGAATGCTGCAAGGAAGCCAGGCCGCACATTGAGCTCATGATCTTTCAGCGCTGAAGGCTGAGCTGAGAATGATGTGAGGTAAGAAAGTGTCGTGTGAAGGCCAGACCACTGTCTGCCGTTTACGAGTAAACAAGGAGGTACGCAAACTCAGATCAAGTATTTATTACAGTTACATCATGGTGACACATAAATGTGTGCTTTAGCGCACATACGTGTTTATCTACTAAGAGAAAAAAAAAACAGGAAGAAAATAGAAAAAGGCTTTCCTTTCAAAATAAAGCAATAGATTTTAGCTCAAATATGTAAAAGTATTTCAGAAAGTGTTTTACTGTGGAAGTACATGCTCTCAGATAAAGCACAGAGGTTGTTTTTTATCCTTACTTCATGCAAATATGGCATCATTTTGTATGTGGATGTTAATTGGAAAGACTATTCAACTTTGCATTTTTAAACTAAGTAAAGATGAACACCATAGTTGTTTATTGTTTGTTTTTATGCTATTTTACTTTGATTTTATCATATGGGCACTTAAGCCACATTTTTTTCAAATATGTCAGAAGTTGGTTTTCATTGTCATTTATCCATTTTGAGGTCACAGGGTCACCGGAACCTTAGGGGAAGGTTGGGTACACCCTGAACTGGTCATGGTAGACTAAAAACGGATACCTACTAAAGAAAAAGCAAGTCAGTTTACTAGATAGGCTAATTAAATGCAACTTTCTAAAAAAAATAGATAAAATGAATGTCAAACTTCTGAATAAAATACATTTTTAGCAGTAAGTAAGAGTGTATTTTTTCTTCTTCTTCATATTTGTTTAATGTTTAATCAAAATTAATCCATCTGCTTTATATTCAACCAAAACTACACTGAAAAAAACTAATAGGATTTACTTTACTTACTTTACAATTTGCACTAACAATTATTAATTAAATTTTACTGCATTTATGAATATAAACTTAACTTCTTTACTAGAAAATTCTATGTATTTGCATAATATTTGAATTATTATGTAAATATTATGAGGAATAATTAAGTATATATTACTGATGCAAAAAGTTTGTTTTTTCAGTGTATATTAAAAATTGTTTAATAAAAGCAAATATAAAAAGGAAAGGCTCAAGAGAGTCTCTGAGCATTTAGAAAATAAAACAGTATATGTTAGTGTCTTTTAAAAGTCCAACTGAACATGACAAGGAGAACAGAACCAGGACTTGTGACTGTTTGATAGTAGATCCATGTATGTCCAAGCTGCTGGGATAAAATGCGCAGCTCTGTGGGCTGACTGAGGAGCTCAGTCCATGATCTGGGATCAGCCCTCGCTCTCCATCATCCCATCCCCTGCCTCCCCTCTCCTCACCTCCACCTCTGCAGTGCCTTGCTCATTCCTCCCCATGTGCCGGCGGAGGAGGCGCGCGCTCTCTGCTCTGCTCTGCTGCCTTCAGCTGGCTCCGCTCCAGCATCCCTCCCGTGAGCTCTCCTCCCTCCTCCCCGTGTCTCCCCTCTGAGGGGTTTGTTGGGCAGCCTGCCTCCTCCGGTTGGAGCTGTTCTAACACCACTTTGGCGCTTTTTCTTCTTTGCCTCTGCTTTATTCTTTATTTCTGTGTGTTTTTTTTTTCTATCATCAGTGATTGGTAGAGCAGCGACAGAGGGGCAGGGGAGGCACCGACACCGGCTCCTGATCAGCTGCTGCATTGTCCTGTCTGTCTTTAGACTGCTGGGAAGCAGCCGGACAGAGGAAAGCGCATCTCTTCTTTGCGCTCATTGCTGGGACGGAGCGCAGGAGAGGAGGGAGGGACTGAGAACAGCACCTGACCGCCCGCTGCTGCTGCTGCTGCTGCTGCTGCACGACTGTCCCACCTTCATCCACACGCTGCCACCGGCAGGACGGGCTCAAGGACTTCACTCTGAGCACACAGCCCAGACCGCAGTGACTGACTGACTGACAGGTGGTGTCATGGCGTCCACGGACGGCGGTTCAAGTGTCTCTGCGCGCCACAGATCAGGGGATCTGCTCCACGCAGGACTGGCAGTTGCACTTCTGCTTGGTGAGTTATTTGTCCCCTCCAGATCTTTAACTGGCACGTCTTCCCTGGAACATGGTGTTTCTGTTCCTCAGTGAAACATGATGCCATTTAACTCCATCCAAATCTCCTCCAATCTAACTTCTATTAATAATTTCCCTATTCATTGCTTGAACTTGTAATTCTTATCACTGCAGATTTTCACTTTTCTACTCTAATTTATGGGGCTGTCACAGGTAGATTTGTGTAGGCTACTTGTTGCTGTGTTGAAGATGAAACACACAACTTTTGACTAATCTGATTGTTTCGACATGCCGGCCACCTGCTTCCTGCTAGTACACTTTGCAGATGTCATAGATGTTTTTTTTCTCCAGAAAAATGAAATAAAATAAATAAAATGTTTTGTTTTTTTGTTTTAGAAAACATAAAAGTATTTGTTTTTAATTACTAAAAGTGTATCATAAGTTATTGCTTGTGTTAAAACTTCTAAAAAAAAATAAAAATCAATGCATTTCTGCAAATTTAGTTACAAAAAAAACTAACAACAAATCCAGTGGTTTTGATTAAAATATCCATTAAATTGCCCTAATAGAATATTTGAAACATAAATGTCTTAAGTTTCGTGACATTAGCAGAATTAGTCATAAAAGTCAACATTTAAAAATGTTAAAAGAATAAAAGTAAGAATCAAAGGGCAAAAGATGATCAGTTCTGAAAGGAAGTGCTGCAACTTTAAGGTTATCTAAGGTTCAAGCTGACAAATATAAAAACAATTCAAATCCTTAAGAATTTAATGTGCATCTTTATATGTTAGAAAAGAATCATGCAAATGGATACATGCTTGTTTTTGACATTTTGATTACGTTTACAGGACAGGTTTTTTACTTTTTGAGTGATTGTTATGAAATTGACACTTAAATCCAAATAATGTGTAAATAGAGGCATAAGTTATTCATAATAATACATTTTATTTCAGATTATTTCAGTCAGCAAAATACAGTTTTGAAAGAAGTTTAGGGGATAAAAAAACTAAATGTTGTCGTTTATGTCTAATTTACTAACATATTTTTTTAATTTGATTA
>NC_050524.1:26918625-26946545 GCF_002922805.2 Oryzias melastigma | reverse complement strand
TACAGGACAGGTTATTTACTTTTTGAGTGATTGTTATGAAATTGACACTTAAATCCAAAGAATGTGTAAATAGAGGCATACATTATTCATAATAATACATTTTATTTCAGATTATTTCAGTCAGCAAAATACAGTTTTTCAACAGTTGCGAAAAAGGTTTAGGGGATAAAAAAACAAAATGTTGTCGTGTATGTAATTTATTAACATATTTTTTTATTTTGATTATGCTAAACACTTGTTTGTACTATATAAAAAAATTTAGATCACTTATTTATTAAAAAAAAATAATCAAATCAAACTTTATTTGTTTAGCGCTTTTCATTCTTTCCAAACCGCAATGCGCTTTACATAAAAACAAAATCTAATTTCAAGCTATTTCCCTCAAAGTCTTGGTATAAAAGTTTTGATGGTGGTTATTTACAGTATGTCACATTCAAATGTGAAGATGTGAAGTGTAAATTTGAACTGGTCTCACTATCCAACACCAATAATTCTGATTATTGAAAGGCTTAGCAGCTGTTTTATTCCCTTTCTTTCCTCTTAAGCCTTTTTTTCTGCCTATGTAATCATTTTCAACACATTGCGACACTTAATTTATGTTCTGTTTCCTTTTCTTCTTCTAATTTTCACTCCCACTTCTTCTTACTTCCTCTCTTCATCACTCTCTCATAGAGGTAACAGTGTCCTCAGTTAGTTCTCTATGGGTTCACTTGGAAATACATTAACCCTCCATTCACTGGCCTACTTATAATGAAATAAATAAAAACTCACCTTCAGAATCAACCAAGGACACACACACCCACACACATGCACAGATACTTGCTTTTCCCACCATGAGTAATTCAGATATTGATGCTTCCCAACTGGGACGAGGAGACACTTGATAGTGAAGCTAAAAATATCGTACATGCCGACCTATTAGTCGTGTACACACTTTCACAAGAGAGCACATGTGCGCAGACAGGAGATCGCACTTGCTGGATCACCACACACATGAAGACCACCGTGTACCACACAGTTGTCAAAGACAAAATGTAAAGCACGAAGGGGTGTGCAGACAGAGGCGGTGCGATGAAAAGTGATAGTAGTGGGCAGAGGAGTAAAGTGAGATGATTATGAAATCTATATATAGGAATTAGGAGGTGACTAGTATATGTAAACAATGTGATTTAAATGACAGAGATGCAGAGAGTTAGCCATTCAAAAGTCTTTTTTATTTTTACAAAATAATAGATAAAAAAGAAGTCCAAAGTCAAATGAAATTATATATTAAAGATAGATGTGCAAATACTGGACAATGACAAAAAATAGGAAAGGAAGGGGAAAAAAATTGCTAAAAAGGAAGTGTCTGGAGCAAGTCGTAAGATTTGCACTGCTTCAACATTTTGCAACACACGTGCTAGTAAACAGTAGAAGAAGAAGAAGAAGAAGCCACTCTCTCTGCTTGACCAGTGTGGACACCACGGGCTAATCGCTCATTCAAGAACCTGCGTTTAGTGGGTTCTTAAACCACCTAGCTTTACACACACCGAAGCCTCTTTATACCCCCATGCTGCTTTGTGGCTCTGTAGTCTCACATATATTTTTTCATTTATTTAGTAAGAACCACTAAATGGGATGAAACCAGAAAACAACATGATAGGTAAAGTAAAAAAGTTGCAAGAGGGTACCGTTCACTCCCACTTTTATTGCAGTCAGTTAAAACTAGGCAGGAGCACTTTTACAGGAACTGGTGACCAAAAAAAGCAAAAGTCTTAATGCATCTTAAGTATTCTGTTTGATAGAATATAGAGAATAGAAATTATTTTATAAAAATCAATATTAGAATCAAATTGACAGGACTCCTCTATTGCTTGAAGACACAAGACAAAAAAAGTGTACTTAGTTTTCAAGCATCGTGAATCAAACCCATATGGGGGTAGCTTACACGAAGAAGTCAGAAGGACAGAAAAATTCTTTTTAAATCCAAAAAAAAACATTTTCTTTCATCCAAATAAACATCTTCTAGGGTTAGAAATGGCTATCACAAGAGACCAGGGTGGACCACAGCTTATGATTCTTTTACTAGCTAGGCTACATAAAAGCATGCATTGCTTTTTGTGTTGTTTAAATCAAGCTAGTAAATCTCTGTTTATCCAGTTTGTCACACTAAAAACCTCACAATATACATTTCCCACTTCTGTGAGCTAAAACGAGTCTTTTCCACTCTGTGATTAGGGTGGAATTGGAACAAAGGAGCATTAAAAGCACATTTTCCCTCACTAAACTAGTCACAGCTGCAATTTCTGTTGGATAAGTGTTCTATGAGCTCTTGAGCCTGAAAATAGTGTGTAGTGACAGCTGCCCAAGAGAAAGGAGCTACAAGATCTTCGAAGTCCAGCTTACTTTCCCCCACCAGATGCTATCTGGTTACAATAAGTTGCTAATCATTGCTACTCTAGTGGAAAATGCCTGTCCAAGAATTATTACACTTGTCTGAATAAATCCTGAAGTGACTAACTCTGTTTTGGCAGTCAGTGGTGATTAAGCTGTGTCTGTCTGTAAATTTTTTTTAAAAAGAACAGTTTGTCTTAAATACTAGATCTTTAAGATTTACTTCCTTACTTTTTTATTAATCCATATTATGCACAGTATAAACCAGATATATAGCATTACCTGCTAATGAAGGTGGCTGCTAAAGATGTGAGAGTATAGCTGAAAATGCTGAAACTGATAGCTAAAAATGCTCAAGCGGATAGCTTGCCAATTTTTTTGCTAAATGCAAAAATAGCTAAATAAAATTTGGAAAATTGTCTAGTTTCACCCAGCTAGCATAATGCCTAAATATTAGCTTAACTCCAAGCTAGCCTAAAAACTGGAGAAATGTCTTAATTAGCCAAAAACCGCTCTCATGTTGCTGAATTAAAAGGTAAATTCTAAATTTATTTTAAAATGAATATTTTAAAGTTTGAATGGTGTCTCTAGCTAAAGGTATGCATAGAAGTGTACAAACGGTTTGAAGAATGTGAGCAATTTCTCATTCATTTCAGGCTGCAGGGTGAGACAGTGGTTAGCGCTCTTGCCTCACAGCAAGAAGACCCGGGCTCAAACCCTGGCTGGGGGATCTGAAACAGAAACACTGACTGGGGACCTCTCTGTGTGGAGTTTGCATGTTCTCCTCGTGCATGTGTGGGTATTCTCAGGGGACTACAGCTTCATCCCACCGTCCAAAAACATGCTTCATTGGTTAATTGGCGACCCTAAATTGTCCCTAGGTGTGAAAGTGAGTGTGAATGGGTGTGTGATTGAGGCCCTGTGGCAGAGCTGTCCAGGGTGTACCCCGCCTTTGCCCATCAGTAGCCGTGTTGGCTCCGATTCCCCTATCGCCCCGAAAGGGACAAAGCGGCCAAGAAGATGAAGGAATCTTATTCAGTTCCTATGGGGCATGTTTTTCTCAATATTTCAAAAACTATATAGTTCATGAATACCAAAAGTACAAGCAGTAATTTACGGAATGAGCTAAACATTTTGATATCAAGATTCCTGAAATTGCTAAAAGTGTGATTAAGTTTTTACGTGTTAAAAACATATGGAAAGGAGCAGGAGAATCACTATCGTGTGAATGCTTTGCAGCATTCACACAAATACTAAAATCAAGGTCAACCATAATCTTGATCATATCATTTGAGACTGTGACTGTAAAGCACTTTGGATCTTCTTAGAAGGTAGTAAAGCACTATGTAAGTACTGTAAATCTCCAACAGTGACCATTAGACGTCGGTCTCCAATAAACGCCAGATCTAACAAGTTTCTCATTATTTTAGACTCAGATCAGCAGGATCTCGTTCTCCAGTCCCGGGGTCTGGAGAACGATGTCGTGGTATGTCTGTGTCCAGTGATGGCAACTAAGTGACAAAAGAGTCTTAGTTTCGGGTCAGATGGACATTGCCAGGACCTGAATTCTAAGTCACAACCACCCTTACAGCGAGATAGATGATGTCTTTGGGTGAAAAATGGTCAAACATGAAGGCAGGTAGCCCACACAAAATAGTAAGGTTGTAAACCACTCGATGAACCTGTGGAGTGAAAATGTTCATGCACATTTTTTGTGTGGGCAAGCTGCAGGCTACAGGTCGTAGTGCACACCCAAGGGTCAAGTAAAGCTGAAGTTGGTAGTTTTTTCTTTATTCAAATCATCCAAATCATGTGGATTACACAAGGAGTCTGTTAGTGCTGTTCCAATGATAAATGTGTGTTAAATGTGTACATCATAAGCGTGTGTAACTTACATTATCCTTTCAAAAACTCAACAGTACACATGCAACATGTACGACAATGGTATGCTCCATTTTTATTACATACCTTAAGTTGGCCACACGAGCCTCAAGGGAACTGCGAGACACACCTGCGTTCCCTTTAAGATGTAGCTACAACCGTCCACAGACCCAGAAAACCCCTAAACTTACAGCAGCCATATGAGGATGTGACTATGGCTTAACTGTGTGTTGTGACTAGTCCACTACTTATGTCTTTAAAAAGAACTGTTGGGCATGCTGCATCTTCTACTAAGGATTTCATTATAAAATCCTGAAACCAAATCAGTTTTAGAAGTGCAGACTGCACAGCTTTTTGAAACATCCGAAAAGTTCTGCAACCGCCAAGATAAATAAAAGAGGTTCAGAGCAGTCAGCACTTTACAGTAAATGGTTGGTATCAGTGTTTGTTAATGTCTCTCAGTGGTTATTGTCTCAGTGGTCACTCTACCACTCAACCACAAGTGATAAGTGAAGCTGCAAATACAAAAAAAATCCACTACACATTTAGTTTCTGTCAGGAAAATGAATAGTTTTAATGATTTTATTGAATGTTTACACGAATGTTGATTAGACAACGAAAAAATCCATTGTTAGTTTGTCTGTACATATGAATGGTTCTATATAGAGAGTAGATAAAGAACATGCTTAAACACTCTCAGATATTTGGTACATTTATCTCATAGGCAGAATTCTTAGTTTCTCCTGTTAAGTGTCAAAGACTCGCTATCGTTTACTACTTGATATACTTTGACCTGACTCAGCATGTGACTCAGCAAGGTTCCCTCTCTGCATACAAGTGCCTCTAAGGAGACTAACCTTTATGATATCCGATATGGTTTGCGTAGTCACTCCTTTGCGATCACTTTTTCTGCTCTCACAAGAGTTCAGGAAGATGACAAAGCTGCACTGAGAACATTTAGTTAAAACTTTACTCAGCATCTGTGTGTCAAAGAGCCAAAAACACTCCTGAACCATAGTTTCCTTCAAGTTCAGGCTTTGTTCAAATATTTTTTTTTTTTTAAAAGGTCCATCCACAAAACATTAACTTCTGGCTTGTAAAGCCATTCAACAGTGTTCAGTAATAACTTTACAATTAAGTTCATTGGTAGCATTGTAGGTGTGGGAGAGGCAGAGAGGTGTGTTTTGTTTGATGGAAAGGGTTCTAACCGGTCTTTAGACGTAGCCCTGACATCTTTCACAGATCTTAGTGGGAGGTCACAGGAAAGTGTGTCAGTCACACCAGGTTTAGGTTTCAATCATCCACAGATGTCTTGATTTGTGTTAATGATCCCCAGTATACAGAAGTGTCAGGTTTTCAGTTGTTGCAATTTAGGTACTTCAGGTTCCTGACAGTGGGAAAAAAATACATGTTATGTATGTTTGTGTTGCACAGAGCTTTGCCCTCTATCGTGCATTTTGAGTGTTGATAAAATATCCAATAATGTGTACTAGGAGCATAGACTGTAACCACTAATCTCCTTTCGTAAAATAAATGTAAAACAACTTCAAAACCACTGCTTAGTGAAAATGACATCAAATGAACAACATATTCCAAGTCTGCTGCAGAGCGTGTGACAGGCATCACATTGAAAATTTCATGAACACCCTATTGTCTATCATAAAATAATTATATATCCCTTTCGCTATTCTAGGTATTTTTACATTCAAAGTAGGGTCAGTCATCTGGAACCCACAGGACAGCGCACCAAACTTCTTCTTTTTTTTTCCTAAAATCTTGTCCACCTTTGTCATAGGACAGATTACACAACAATGTAAGGGTGGGTTCATCTGGACCTGCATAAGGTAGCACGAGGGATAAGGATAAAATAACCCTATTTGTTCACTCTTTCAAGCTAAATTTCCAGAGGTTTTAAATAAACATGTGTAGTGGTTTATATCGAGGTCCCTAAACTACGGCCCGCGGGCCAGATCAGGCCCACCTTAAACTAATTTTTCATCTACATGCTAGCTGTTTTGCCTAGTTTAGGATTTTTTCAGCGTTTTAGGCTAATTTGGAGCTTAGCTAATATTTTAACTTTATGCTAGCTTTTTTGGCTAAATTGCACATTTTATCAGTTTTTTAGACTAATTTGGCATTTATTTCATATTTCAGCTACATGCTAGCTGTTTTGGCTTGTTTAGGCTTTTTTTTTTCAATTGTTTGGGCTAATTTGGAGTTTAGCTAATATTTTAGCCTTATGCTAGCTGTTTTGGCTAAATTAGACATTTAACCAGTTTTTTAGGGAAATATTACAGACAAGCAGACTATGTGCTTGAATAATGTTTTGTAAAAATGGGGCTCATAAAAAATATTTTCTTTAGCATATAAGCAGTTGAGCTACATCTTTTAGGGACGTTGTTATTGGTAACACATTTTTTTTTTACCAAGGGCCCTTTCATTAAACACCCAGTACATCTTAAAACGTATCACAGCAGTCTTGAATATTGTGGTGCAAAACAGTATTTGTTAGTCATCACTGGTACAAGTTATCCCTCTTAAATAAAAATTAGGAGAGGTCTGTAATGTTCACCATACATACACTTCAGTAGTACACTCAAGAGTACAGAAAGTATAACTTTTAGTGGTCTAAACCCATGATCGATTCATACCAAAGACTTAAAAAATCACTTTTGACTATAAAAACTATAAAAATATAAAAAAAAACCATTCAGCTTCAACAGATTGGATTGAGGAGTTAAACCACCAAATGTTTCTTGAGCATGACTGTGTCTGCAGTTCACCAAACCCCCAGGGGATGGGTGAAATGGAGAGAAAAAAAAATCACACACCCAGGTGTATGTCAAATAATGGGACTTTATCTTAAAGAATATAGTAGCCTACATATAACTGACATTAATAGACTGATTGGCTTATAAATTAAATTTTGTAAGCCATGGCTAATTGTTCTCACTCTGTTACACGTCTCTTCCCTGTGAACAATTCTTAAGACACAAACTTTAAGAAGGATTCTTCATATTTTTTCATTACAAATCTTTAAATAAAAAAACCCCCCTCAGTTTTCACTCCTTTGTTTATCCATGACAATGTTTATTGAAAGTACAAAGTGTAGGGTCATCTTTGAGTTTATCTGTACAACTATTCCAAAGCACTGGATTTATGTATTTCTGTTGGAGTCTTTTCTTCTTACGAGATGATTGCCTACTTTTCTTTTTCTGACCTCTTTCATTCTCCCTCCATCAGGTGTGTGGAGCGTTGGCGGACTCGAGGTGACGACAGGCAAAGTGTCTTTAATTGAAGCAGTCAATGGCTCCACAGTTCTGCTGCCCTGCAATTATCACTCTTGCATTGGCATCAAAAACCTTAACTTCAGGTGGACGTTTCGTAACAACGGAAGTGAACAGCCGGTATGATCAAACACGCATCCACACATCAGCAGCCTACATTTATATTGACAGTTATTCCCTCTATTGACCAATCCTTGCAATTATAGGTTGACTTATGTAAATGTACAGATACCTGAGAATCCATTGGATAATTCTTCCTTTGTGTCTACATGGCTATTTGTCTGCAGTTGTGTGAAGGAACTGTTCCAGCAGAGAAAATGGAGCCAACCTATTCAGTTTCACACGACCGTGTGACGTTTGTTGGCTCCTCAATAACAAGCAACATCTCCATTTTGTTGTGGAACATCACCTTTGAGGATGAGGGACAGTACATCTGCTTTGCCAAGAACCCAAAGGAGAAGAATCGCAACCACAGCGCTATCTTGACCCTCAGAGTCGTTGACCAAAGTATGCAATTGATTACTGATCCCAACTTTACATTTTTACAAGACAGCTAATTAATCATTACAGATTGTGCTTTTCCCGTACATCGCTATCGTGTTTTCCTAAATCCCAGCATCTCTCCATTTGTCTTGTCTTTCAGTGAGAGAGGTGGACAATACTTTGACCGTCATTATCGTCTCGGTGCTGGGTGGAGTCATTGGCTTAGTTGTCATCATCATGGTTATAAAAGCCTTGGTTGTTCACTTCCTGTTGAAAGATGATGAGAAAAAGTGAGTATATCAGTATCAGTATTCTTGAATACTTTAAAACAAAGGCATCAAAAGAAGACAGTATTCAATGTGACATGTATTAAGGCGGACAACCTACACTATTAGGCCATTATGAAGATTAGTTTTTAGGTATTTTTTGTTAAAGATGGACAATTTTTTTTATTTTAAAGAGACGTTCCATGTAGTATTTATTATGGTTATGAACTTTTTAACCAAAATCTCACAACCTAAATGTCTTAAAAAGCCATATTTCATGTTGATCTGAAGCCTCTGTTTACAATATCTCCTCTGAGGGGGCGTGGCTTTTGAAGGTGAGCTGAGTAGCCCCCCTCCCCGTCTGATTATGATAGCTCTGTGTCAGTAATGTCCAGCCGTATGGTTTTGATCCGAATGTCAGCTGGGACGAGGAAGTGAAGATCTTCACGGACAGAACTTCCTCCAAAATCCTGATTATTTCTCCTTTCAGTTCACCAAAGACTCTTTTAGCTAATTCTCCAATTAGTGCATATGCAGCAGAGCTGATGTCACGTAAAGAAGATCATTAATTCAACCAGGGTCGTCAGTGACAGTTTGATTGACAGCGATTTAAAAGGAGGAATACTCGGAAATGCAAAAACAAAATGATTTCTTATGACATGTGTTCTCTTTCATAAGAAAAATGCCACACATAGATGTTAAAAACTCAAAAAATAGGATTTTCTTCAAAGAGGGACTTTAATGTGCTATGAACTTATGTGTGACCCTGTCATTGGTTTTGCATTATTATTTAATTTTACATCATGAAATCTAACTCCTCTGATAATGCTTTTCTCTGCAGTAAAGAGTGCCTGGTGACCTCCTCAGGGAATGACAACACAGAAAATGGACTTTCAGGAGCCAAAGCTGACAAGAAGGGGACACCAAAGGCATAAGAAAATGCAAACTATGTCTCCTGTATGTATGTTTGTACACATAAAGATAACATATATGTAAATATATGTTAGACAAACGTACATGCTCAGAGAATACGTTCTTATCAAAGGACCGTTTTATTTTACTAGTGGCTAACTGATGCAACTTTTACATCTCAGTTTGAAATCATGCTTGAAATTTGGGAAATGTGAAATGCTCAAGGATCTGGATCTATCCTTCACCGAGAAGAAATCCCATTTGTTTACAGCTGGAAGCCGTTTTTGATATCTGTCCCACATCTTAGTGAAAACTTTATTTATTTTTCCAAACATATGTCTAACATCTGATTTGGTGCACAAAATCTTATTTATAAAACTTTTTTTTATTTATTTTTTTTTAATTTATGACATTCTTTGGTAATCTAATCTTTAGTGACTTTCACTTAGATTTGCAGATTGGATAACTTTTCATACATATGAAGATATTAAGTAATCTGAAATTCCAAGCTGAACTACAATTTCCAGCTTTAGTTGACAATTAAAATATAGTTTGTTCATTACATTTATTTATCAATTCTTTGCCAAACTTTAGCCAAAAGAAATCTACTGGGGCAAATCATGGCTGAAACTATTTTACTTGAGTTTTCTAACAGCTATGTAGACATAAAATATCAAGAAGTTCAGCAAATATAAAACACAATAAAGATATATAGAATATTAACTGTTTGTTAGATAGAAAATTATCATTTTTATCCATTTTTTTCTTGATTTATTTTGTGAGAGCTCAGTCACCTTTAATTGAGTTAATTTCCCCCCTCTGTAACCTTACTGTGGTTTAGCTAATTGCTAATTAGCTTACTACCGCAAAAAACAGAGTTATTTTGATGATAAATGTTGTACAGCTCCTGTTTTTGAGAACATTTAGTCATTAAGTTTGAACAGTGGAAAGACTGGCATGTCAAGGTTTACAACTGGGCTTTTCTTGTGTGACAGATGGATCCAGTTCTGCACTGGTTTTAATATTTTTGCTTTAGATGAACACCGGTGCCTGCTCCGCTTCAGCTCCCCCTGTTGGTGGGAGGATAAAAACAAAAAAAGAGAAAACCTTAACCTTCATCAAAGACAATCCCCAGTATACCCCACTCCATACAAAGAGGAATGAATATAATGCTGCTTCTGATTAATAACCAATTCATTCTTAGCATGTGTGCTTTCATGGGAGCATATGTTACCATACCACGGCGTGTCTTGATGGTTCTCGTTTAATCTTTTCGCCTGCCTAAACTGTAGAAATCTTGCAACAACTTTTTTTTAAAACTGCTTTTACCATCAAGGATAATTTCAAAATGTTCTCTTGGAGGTTCTGTTTAGTGTCTAAATTTGAAAGATTCCTACTTTTATTACATTTACAAACTGACATGAATTAATACAGAATTTCTGCCAATTTATTTAATTTTTCAATCTGTTAAAGAATGTAGTTGTTTGTTCCTCAATGAAAACTCTAGACAAGTGCAGATAACCACTGAAGAATGTAAAACAGTCAGGAATTACATGTATTTTTTTCCCATTAACCAATAGGTTAGCCTGCTGAATGTGTTTGTTTTCTACAAAAACGAGACACGTCTTTCATGTTTGAAGTCCTGGACAAAACTTTCATGAGTTAATGTTACTCCACTGGGAATATTAGATGTTTCAGAGTCACCTGTAAGCATTTAACGTATATCTAACATCCAACAGTCCTCAGTGAACATTAGGTTCATGTGGCTTTACAAACTTGAAAATATTTGACAGGACAATTCAAGGTCTCAGCTGTAAAGACACAAGTTACCAGACAAACTGAGCTTTCAATAAAAACAGTAAAGCACTTTATCTAGTCTAAAGCTGCTACATGACAATAGGGGGTGTCTAAAATTAGTGCAAAAAGCAGAAAATGTTTACAAATGATCCCCTGCATAAAGATGCAAATAAATAAAAAAAAAATCAATGCATATAGATCCCCCATGGTAAGAGTTTTAGAGAATAGACAAAAAGAAACACACATGCACACACAAAAAAAGCAATAGATTTTTCAAGAGTCACTTTAGAGGAAGTTGCAATAAACGAACCAATAAAGCACTTCATCAAAATCTAAAATGGATTCAGAAATAAAGGGAGTTCCAAATAGATTTTAAATATAATATTATTTGACTCATTTCTTATATATATTTTGTTTTTACCAGCATATCTCTTTGAAACAAGATTACAGTGCCCGTCCTGCTTTCAGAAGGAGCAATAATGCAGACGTCAGACTGTGCACTGATCTGTCTCAGTCTGCACTGACCAACTCTCACTGGAGGAAGTTGCTCGTACAGAAACACAAATGCATAGCAGACCACCGTATTGACAGCTGGATAATGTATCCATATGATGCACACGCAATGGATTCTTCCATTAAGACATTCATCTTCTAAGAGCACTTAGACCTTTTTCGGGTCATGGGGTTGATGGAAAACTATCTAACTACTGCTGGACAAAAGGGGGGGTTCACCCTGGATAGTGTGCCAGTCCAACGCATTCATATTATATTAAAACTGGATGGAATACAGGAGATTTTCTCAAAAGTGTTAGCTCCAACCTTTTTGAGTGATTGGTTTTAATTAAATTACCTCTAGGTTTGATTTATTTAATGACTCAACAATGCTGATACATTATTTACATGTTCTAAACTTACTGACTTTGCAATCTTTGATTGCTAAAACGATCAAACACAAATAAACAAAACACTTTCCTGCCCTCCCTTTGACTAATATGAAAATGCTTTAAATATTTTATCTGTATCATGGCAATCACGGAGGTTTAGGAATGTGTTGGGAGTTAAATTTAAAATAGTTTTCACCAGAGATGCAATTCACCCTCCCCACAATCCAGTTCAAATCTTGATTTTTTGAGTCACAATTTTTTTTTTATTTAATGTATAATTTGTGTATTGCAAAGCAATTACAGAAACCTAAAAAATGAAGAAATCTCCTTTTTTTAATATGCAAATAACAATGAAAAAGAAAAGATCATAACAACTTTGGGTTAATGTAACAAAACAGTATCAAACACATGAAATATAGCACAAAACAGGTGTTTGACAATTTAAAGTAAATATGTGCAAATGTATCCAGTAGGGACACAATGACTCACTTTCCCCACGATTCACTTCAATAGTGAAACATACAGTTTTAACCAGAGAATGATGGCATCCCTGGTTTTCACACAATCAGGTAAAAGTATTTCAACCTTAGAAACACAAAACAACACACTGTAAAAATCAGGCCACAAAATAAACAAAAAAATGTTGCTGTGTCAAGTGTTTACAATTCATTTAAATAGAATTAATTTTAGTTCTTATGTTCTAATGATCAATAAATCTAACATTTACTAATATAATTAAATTATATGCTGCAAAAAGTGAAAGTCTGAGATTCACCCCATATATTAGGGTTTCTGAAATACATTAGTTTTAAAGATCAGTCTGTCTAAAACTGGACGTTCCTCACCTTTTAGCCAGGACATTAGCATGCCAAATACGGTTGATTGTTTAATGCAAAGATTTGATGAACAATTTTCCCCAATTTAAACTCATTTTTATGCCAGCATTTCATTGAATTAGGAAATGTGTACTTCATTAATTCTTGATTTTTCCAGAAAAAACGAAACAAAACATTATTATTCAAATTTGCTGACTCTGGTTTGAAGAAATAGGCTGATTAGAGTAAATTTTCAATTTTAGTTATAAGTAAGCAATCAAAGCTGACTGAGTGTGTTAAAAGCACTAAGAGCAGTGTTTGCTGTTAGCTTTTATAACAATATTTGTATAATCGGGTCTTTGTTTTATGTTCATTCTTCTTTCCTGGTCTAAGATAAATAAAGTTCTTAACTTGGACGGGTCAGCCAGCTGCTTGCAGCCATTGCTGCAGTACAGAGCAGTGTAATGGTGAGAGGAGTCCTCCTCTGCAGTGATGAAATGCAGCACACTGAGAACAGGATGAGGGCCACCTAGTGGTAGTTTCATCCCCGACATGCTAAGAGATTTCCTTTATGTCACGCCACAAACACTGGCACCTACATACTGTGTTTAGATCACAACAGTGAGAGTTTCAGAATAAATGACAGTGCTTTTGATAACATTTTAAAAAAAACATTTTTATGTCTATTTTCACCTAAAATATTTATCATTTCAAATATAGGATGCATTTTTATTATTTTATTTTTTTTACAATTAGAATCCATAGTTTAAGTCCAAATATTGATAAGTGGTTTATTGATAAAACGTTTGCATAATGTTTACAGAAAATCCAGGAAGAAAATATATTTAATGGTTTTTAATGAAAATGTTAGAAATGTGTTGACAGTTTCAGTATTTCTGTAGCATTGCTCACTCTGATGATTAAGTATCAAATGTTCTGACTATTGACTGTATATGAGAACTGGACTCAGTGACCCCTCCCCCTGGAATTCTAAACAGGAAGTAGGTCCTGGCTCCAAAATCTTGTAAACTTCTATTGAGAATGAGAAGTAGAAAAAGAGTCAGTCTATTTGTAAGAATAGCTATTGTTTTTTTCAGACATTTGATTGACAGATTTTGTGTTGCCCCTTTTTCAAGTGGTAGGGGTGTGGTCTTCTAACAAGCTCACTTGTGATTGGCAAGAGTGGTTGCCATTAAAATGTTGACTCACACGACTCAGACCAATCCCTGCTTACTGACAATGTCTAACGCCAACATGGTGGTGTCCATATCCCAATCCAGTTCTCGTATACAGTCAGTGGTCCTGACCAAACACTAACTCTTCAGAGTTTGTGCTGTTCCTACTGCCAGTGCAGCTGAAACTCATACTGCCACTCTAAGAGTCTCATGTCTGCTGTCGTCGCATCGATTACAAGACACTAAAACATGTTCAGTTAGCGTGAACCACTTCAGTAATTCCAGTTGGGTAGAACATTTTACCTGATCTTTACCTGTACCACACCTGCACTTCCAGCAGGTCAAAAACTCATACTGCCAAGCCAAGAGTATGATGTCTGCTCTCCACCGTGTACATTCCACAACAGAACTGCAACAATTTGTCCCTTATTTGATTGGCCAATCACAAAAAAAAAACAAAAAAACTGCCAGCTGTTTTGATAAGTATTTAATTAGGCTTAAACATTTAAGATACGCTTAAAAAATAGTTCAGTCTAAGAATTTGATGGGTTTTCTCCAACACGTTTCTTTAAAAGAATTCACAAGAATCACAGTGGACATTTTTAACACGTTTTTTATTGCTAAAAAACTATAATAGTAACGCTTGACTAATCTAGATCTGAAAAAAGTAGAGTTGCAGCTCAATTTAAAAGACTCATTAGTTCTTCGAAAAAAAAGATGTACAGGTAGATATATGCTCTTATCTTGGCACAAACTCTTCTATTTACTGACAACGAAGTGTGTTGCATAATGTGGTTTATTATGTATTTATAAAGTAACAGAAGTCACATATCTATGACACTGCCTTCAGCTTCTAATCATGAAAGACCAATGTACGTTAGGTAAAAACTTAAGCACAGGTTCACACTAATCTCTACATTTTTCACTCCATGCGGCTGTCTCAGCAAGATTTTTAACAACTGCACATAAAGGCAGCGTATTCTTATAGCTATAGACTTTACTAACAGAAACGCCACGCATTAACTTAGAGGACTCAAGAGTAGACTGAAACTTTGCAGTAGTTTCTTATATGTATTGCTTTAACCAGTGTAGTCAGAATTCCACATATAATGCCGACCTGCAACCTTTGTTTCCCTGGATGGGCCTTTTACTGTAAATGTTAGGCTGTCTGTGACCATGTTGCTCATGCTCCTGTCATGACTATGCACCTCGAACGTTTAACCCATTATAATTGCATTATAACAATAAAGATGCAAATTAAATTTGCAGCTGTCTCTGTGTGTCTTTATTCATATCAAGTACAAAAGTGTGTTTGTGTGTTCCAACATAAATGTTTTTGGATGTTATTTTGATTAAAGAACCTTTTTTATTTTTTTTTGTAACCCTTGTGCTATCTTGGGAATGTTTACATTAAAAGTGGGGTCATCTGGACCTCACAAGATAGCGCTGAACAATTTGTTATATTTGTTCCTCTGAGTTGTGGTCCAGACCACTGGAGTGGAGCAACCCCGCCCCCTTTCCCCTCCCTATTGCTGAGAGCTCTCCGTTTATGCCCTCTCCTGCTGCTGGAGCGATTCAGCCGTACAGTTCTGAGCCAGATATCAGCTCAGAAAACAAAGATGTACATGGATCTAGTCGTCTGCAAGTGGATGTATCAAAATGGAGCAGACCAGGGAGTTTGTGGCCCAAAATTAAGTACTTTTTCATACTGCATTTTTTCTGATTTCTATAAAAAATAGAATGAAAAGCAATTTTAAGCTTAATTTTCTTCATATACTTCCTCTATCATCATAAAAAGGCAACATTAACCATATAAAAACACAATTAAAAAAGAAATGGAATAAGCAACCAAAGCACCAAAAATGGAGAAACAGCACACATTCACAAAAGTGTACTTATTTTGTCTAGAATCCTCTCCAGCACTTAATATAAGCAATGCAGCATCTTGAAATGGAAAGCAGTTTATCAAAATGTAAATCATGTGCAGTAAATAGAGTAAAAATCAGCTTTAGAAATGCATGACTCAGCACAGCGGAGCCAGCTCATTGGATAAAGGCTCTGCTGTCTCCATCATTAAAGAAGAACATAATTTTTTTCCTTCACATTCTGTGCTGAGAAGGCATGTGGATTAGGGGGAAAAAGGGGAAGGATGCTGAAGATAGATGTGATGTCAAAGTGGAATTCATAATTTACTGTTACTTCAAACAGGATGGTATAGAGCTGCTGAAGGACACAAACAGGTGTATTAATCTCATGCTGGATGTCTTTTATCTATGAAAACTGGAACAGACTGTCAGCTGCATGCATGTTTAGGTGTTTACTTCTGGTTATCAGCTTGTAACCTGCAGCTTTTTTCAAAGTTAATAGAAAAGGCTGCAGGGGTTGAAGAAGCTCATAAATGCTGTGTTGCAGATAGGAAGTTTTTAGTTAAGGATCACTTTTAAAACACTATAAATACATCTTAAAGGAACATTAGTTTCAAGAGGAGTTAATACTGTAAAGTACTTACAATGTTTAACCCTTTAGCTGTTAGCATGATCAATATAATTCCAGCAGTTTCTGAACCAGAATCTGATCGTGTTAACGGTTGAAAAGTTATGGTTAAAGTGTGTGCGTGTCAGTATTGCTGGCGATACTTCAGGGGCCCATTTCAAGAAGCAGATTTTGTTGAAACTCTGAGTTAGTGAACTTCAAATTAAGGAAAACTCTGAGTTTCTGGTTTGAGAAGCGGATTCATCTTAAACCCATGAAGGTGGGTTAAACCAAACCCGTTTCACAAAGGGGGAAAGCTGGATCCAGAGTTCATCACTATGGCAAATGACTCCATGAACTTAACCTGGTCTGGAGCAGGTTTCCTTCAGGAGACTCAGAGTTTGCTGCGGTCTCCGCCCCTTCTTAAAGTGAAGGATCCCAAAATGGGCTATAAGCACAACCTACTTGCACATTCAGCATTTGACTGCTCAGTCATTTCCGGTCGGAGCCATGGGCTATTGTTTATGTGGAAATAGCGGAATATTTGGACTTTGAAAGATGTCTTTTGGAGCTAACAAGAGTCACTATAAATGATGTTAGGTGCATTGTTTGTTTTTCTAGTAAAATACTCCAAAATAAAAATGCAAAAAGGATTGAAATTGTATTTGCCGTCCTACATAGAAAACTTCGAAAGTAACTTGCTAATGCTAATGTTTTTAGCGCATGTTTACGTGCAACCAGCTCTAAAACTGAAGTATTTACAAAATTACTTTTGAATACTGTTGTCACTTTTCATTTGGGCTAATGCTAGCTAGCATGAAAGACACGTCTGATTACCGCTGTCTTTATCTTTATGACCTGTTAGTTGTGTTTCAGTTACTCCACAGTCGAGTGTTTCTAAATTCGTCTAAATGTAATTTTCAGTGTCAGGTAGAAGCAGTCTGAGACGTGATTCATTTCCTACGTCTCAACACAGGCCAGGTTACCGTTAGCGCACGCCGCTATCGCTCCATGAAGAAGGCAGAAGCTCCTCATCATCAGCTGAGAGTATGATCAGTAATCTAAAAGTCACTTCAAAGTATGTTTACATAAAAGGTTCTGATGAACAGGCTTTAAATGTTCTAACAGAACTACGTTTCATCCCCAGAAGTCACATGATCATACAGTACATGATAGCGTTTTGTGAGCGTGGGGTGTTTGGTGTTTCACAAAGGCAAACTTTACCTTTTTAGATGTCATTGTGTATATACATAATTATTAACTATCAAAGTAAGAAATAACGAAAATAAACCAATACCAGAGAAATATACAGAGATTTGCCAAGTCCACGCATGTTGTTAGGCACAGCTGGAAGACAGTAAGCAGTCTTATTCGAAACCAGAAATACGTCACACAGCTCCGTGCATAGAGTCCATAGGACTTCCTCATGAACTTTTTGAGAACATTCACATTAGAAACTGCACATTTCTGCCACACTGAAGCCGAAGTAGCGTTTCCATTCATAGCCAATCCCGTAGATGAGGGAGCTGGATTAATCCGGAGGGAATGTCATTTACGTCGTGAGAGGATTTTGAGGACACGAGTCGATTGCACAGCATTTCCCAATTCATTTTTACTTTAGCAATACTGTGGTCTGAAAAGAAGAATTTCACTGGCAATCTAGTTTTGTTTTTTCTTTATCTCTTTTTAAACCTTTAACAACTAAAATTTTTAAACCTTAAACACTGAAAATGACTCTCAAGATATATACCATGTTGAAAGAGACATGATAAATGTTAGCACAATTGTTAGCGCGGCTACCTTCTAATGCAAAGGTCAGGGGTTTGTACCCTGGCTATGGAGAAGTTTTATTATGCTAAAAATAATTTTCAGTGATAGTTAGTTAATTATTGAGAGTCTGAATGGGGCAAATAAACAGTGAGGCTGATGAGAAACAGCTGACGATGACGTGGACGGAGAACGTTGATTGATGGGAGATGGAGTGAGGAAGTAGCAGAGGAGGTTAATACTCTGTAGAGGCTCCCTCTGGTGGTTGGAGGTGGAACTAGAAGTTAGAGTCCTGACACTCGGGACCAAAGTAATAGTAAAACAATTCATGGGTGGGTAAACTTTGAATTTGATGGTTCAAAGACATCTGGCCCCTTGCACCAAAAAAGAGAAACTGGTTGTACACAGAGTCCTGAATCTAGAGATTTAAATCAGTTGCTGTGTCTCATCGTTGATCCAATGCTCTGTTTACATTTCCTGACGCGTGGACATTTGGTCCAGTTGTTCCGCCCCGAGCACAGAACCTACTCAGAGCGAACTGGAGCTCAGTCCGATTGAAAACAAACCGAGACCATCTCGAAAGACTTAAAACGAACAAGAGTTTGTTTCCTTTGATAATCCTGAACAAAGTTTCAGTCTTAATACACACAAGCGCACACTGGTCCGGGACCAGGAACCGCTCTCGGACCCATCTTTTGAGATGGTCTCCGTTTGTTTCCAATCGGACTGAATTTCGGTTTGCGCTGAAATCCCTCGGTCTGAATACGGTACGTGCTAGGACCGGAACAGCTGAACCAAAACGGCCCCCATAGCCGGTCATTAGCAGACAAACGTGGAGCAGTGACGCAGCAGTAACTCATTAGGACGTGGTCGGGTGAATGCAGACTCATTAAAACTACTTTTGATGTGATACACATTGCTTCTCACACTTATTAGCGTACCTGGTAGCCGTAGCGTCCTCAGTAACTATCTTGCAGCATGTCTCCATTGTACTAAAGTAGCAGTAAAAAGTGATGAACCTGGCTTTCATACACACTCAAAATTGGTCAGCGAAATAAACAGTTTGAATAAGTGAACAATCCTAGCAAGGATTTCCAAAGAAAAGGATCTCCATTTATCTCTTTTTGTTTTGACCCGCCCCCGTAAGTACTGGCCAATGACTGAAGAGATTTTTAGTCACATGGTTGTGTTTAAAAGCTTTGGTCTGGAAAACAATAGTCTGCTTGACTGCGGTCTGAATACAGACCAATAGCAAGGTTCAGGACAAATTAGGTGGACTTGGTCCAAAACAAATCATTTCCCCAATCTGAATACACCCTAAGAGTGGTTTTTGGTCCTGGACAAGGGTCCACTTGGTTTTTTCAGATTTAAAATATGTTCTGGATTATTGGGGGAAATGAACTCTGGTTTACTCTAGGCAAACCAAAAGTATCCAGTCTCAATACGTCCTTAGGCTCCAAACACCATTTGTCAACTTTGACAACTTTCTTTTTTTAACTGTTAATTATTCATAGAAAACCAACACTTGAATTAAAACAAGCAGGATGCTGCTTTGAATCTATTGGAGGTTTCTGTTTGTCTTAGTTTTAGAATTAGTCTCATTTTGGTGTTTCTCTGGTTCTATAAGAAGCAGATTTACACAGGGTGACTGGGCTCCCACATAAATAATACACTCTAGTATTAGCAATGCACCATGTCTTTAATCCATAAATCTAAAAGCTACGTTTCACATCTTTCTGAAAATTTGATTCATGGGGTGAAGAAAAAAGAAAGGTTGGTATTAAAACACTCAATATAAAGTTGACAAAGATAGTTAAACATTTGATAATCTTGTAAGCACTTTATTAACATGAAAATTGTAGCCAACTGCCTTACTTTAAATGTTAATTAATCTTACTAAGTATGTTAATAAAAATTATTTGGGTTATGGTGCTGATAAATGTCTTCCTAACACCCTATAAACACATTAATTATGTTTTTTTAATTAGTTAATCAAGCTTGTTAAGGAATCTTATTATAAAGTGTTACCAAATGTATATTTTCAATAAAACTTCTTAAATTAATATTTTTTTATTAATTTTATTAATTAAAAAAGGAAGTTACAAAAAGGGACAGCATGCATTTACATTAAGTTTTCAGCTGTCCACACAATCATATACTGTATATGTATTCTCTGAGACTGTGATATATTTGTGTTTTTCCCAAACTCTCCTTTCCATCTATTCAGTTCTTTAATTGCCTCTCAATCGGGAATCTGACAAGATGCTCCTGTCTGCTTTTCCTGGAAATGACAATAAATAAAGCTGATTGACGTTTCCATCGATTACTTCTCAAATCTCTTTTTGTTGATGTGACTGACGAAAGGGAATCATCAGTTTAAGACTGATTTGTATCTAACTGTGAGCATTTGTGTGTGTTGGGAGGAGGAACCACCCAGGCAGCAACGCCAACACCAACCCTATCAATACTACTTTCACAAATTGTCTGAGGAAGACGATCTCTCCTCCTCACAAGCAGCTGCTTAAATGCTCTTTACTGCAGTGAAGTGTGAAACCAAACTGTGTGCCCTCTGGGAAAGCTAAAACAAGGATTTTTTTTCTTTGCATTATAGGAGTATTTTTTTTTTTTTTTTTTTTAGTTTTCAAATGTGTGGCTGAATTCATTCATAAATGCTGAAATACCTGAAGCGGTTCCACCTGATATCCACCAGAGGGCGACACAGTCTTAAGAATTGACATTCGTTTGCGGCGTCCAGTCCTTATTTATAATGAAACATTAATGACAAAGATAAAAGAAGAAAAAGATGTGGCTTTTTGATATTCAGAAGGAAATGTTACAAGCATTATTGCACTGTTTAATATTATAAAATAATAACATATTTTAAAATGGTTTGCGATCTTATTCTTTTTTATTTAACAAATGCTTTAGTATTTAATAAGGACAATTTCCGAATTGATGGTGCCCTTTAATTTCCAAATTGAAGGCTCACTCTCACTATTTTTGTATTAATGTGAAAGCAAATCTGCTATGATAAAAATGTTTTTCATAAAAAAAAGAAATTCTACTAGAAATTTTGCCCAATAATGGATACCCTAAACATTAAATCGTTTTGTTACCATCAAAATCTCTTAAACTGCAACATTTGTGAACGTTATTTTAGTTGACATTTTAATGTAGCCTATACATCCAGGACATTTTCAATAAAACATCAAAATCATAAATGCACATTTTGCAAGTTCATTTTTTTAACTTTTTTTTTCGTTGAAACACAGGATTCTTTAAAAAATAATTAAAATAAAAAAAAATCATGGACTTTACCATTGGTCAGACACATTTTAAAATAGCACCAATAAAAGCGCTATCTCAGGAGAAGATGCTAAATCTTTGCTGAAACAAGTCCGCATGCGCAGTTTATGCGTTTTTTAAAGTTGTGAGCTTAACTGGGGGTTATCAACTCATCTCCTCGCGAAGATGAAGGAAGATCTCCAGCAGAGCTTCATTCAAGCGCATTAACTGCTGCTGCGTTTGATTGGGCGGATAATTCTGCACGCGGGATTTCCTTTATTTCTTCTTCTTATTTTATTTTTTTTAATGACAATTTAATTTAACTTGTAAACTGTGAAAGAAAAGAGCTGGAGACGCATATTCGAGATCCAATTAATTTCAATTATTTTAATTTTCTTTAAACTATTATTATTATTATTATTATTATTATTATTATTATTATTATTATTATTATGCAAAAGATTGGCATTGTCCGCCGTTGCAGATGCGTAATTTTGCTTCCACAAACAGGTTTTCCGGGACAAAGCGGTAATAAATATCCCTGTTGATCACTTGATTGATTACCTAACTCAAAGGTCACGCGGGCCCTGGTAATTTCCTTGCGCCCGAGGCTACCTTTTCACTTCTAGTCTGCCTCCACAGCTCAGTGCACAGAGCTTGTTGGTTTTTAACTCCTTAGCACCCAAGTGCGCCTCCGTGAAGCGGCGGAATGCGCCCCGCACATTTGCGTCTGCGTAAAAGCTGCGTTCGAGGTTGACGCGTGTTAAAGCGGATTTTACAGCAAGTGAAAAAAGGCGAGGAGAGGTTTAACTGTGGATCTGCGGGGTTCTGGAGCCCATTTAACTCTTTTTAATGTAATAACCACAAGCAAAGAGTGGAAGCGCGCGGTTCTGGTGTCGCCAACTTTACCGAATCTCCAAATGCATTAACAGAAGGAGAAGAAAACATCAAAAATGGGGAGTGAATTATTGCAGTGAACGAAAACTGTTTCAATTTATCCTAATTGACTATTAGCTGTCCGCGCAGCCCAGCCTCTCCCTCTCTTCGTCTCTCTCCACCAGCGTGCGTTTGTGCGCATATCCTGCGCGCCACGTCCTAAGGCACGCACGGTCAGGGCTTTAGGCGCAACCCATTTAATAGCAGCATTTATGTCATTATGGCAGAGGTAAGGGGAGGTACAAGAACAATAAAGCATTAGTATTAACCTCCCTCAAGTCTCTAGTTTTAAGCAGGTTTTCACCATAAAAATGCGTTCTGCTGGAACTGCGTCTCAGCCACGTTTGAACACGGTTCTGATTACAAATTATTTTCTAATTAAAGCTCCAGTTAGACATCAGTTTGTGGCTCCACTTCCAGAAAACAGAATTTAAAAGTTAGAAAAGTGCACACTTTGCGCACGCGCTCTCTGCGTTTTGCCTGGAATGATGTCATGACTTCAGTCAATCGGAATCGATGCTCAAAACGCATTTAAGAGTTCATTTGCGAGGTCAGTGTGGACCTAATTAATGACCAATTACTTTAATTATCCGCTGTGGATGCGCGCGAGGGAAAAAAAACTGCATCATGCGTCTCATTTTCAAATGTCCTCACAAACTTAAAAAAATGGATGTATGTTATTCTATTTTTATTTTAAGGAGATGCTGACTTTGAAGTGCAAATCTGACAAAACTATAAACAAATAAATGAATGCGCGATTTCATGCGAAATAATGAAGATTTGAGTGAATTTCTCATCTCTTTCAGACTTAAACGCAGCAAAAACACCATATTTAAATCCTGCAACATATGTTACATTATGGAATCATGTGACAGAAACGACCCAATCATGCACTAATGCAAGGCAGCTCCCGTTTTAATAATAAATGTTGGTAAAAAGCAGAAAAACTGATTTCATATTAAATCTGCTGTCTGGAAAAAGGGGAAACTTCTTCATTTGTTCAATGTTTCAGTGCTCTGATTACATTTCAAATGAAACAGCTTTAAATGCTGGATTCTGTGGTGATGAACAATGATTAATGTGACTTCATTTAAATAATAAAAAGGTTGATTTGGTTGTAATTTGCGTTTTGGAGACAAAACCACTGCAAAAGGTAGAAAACGTTTTGTTTTAAAAATCATCAAAATTAGTCCAATTCTGTGCAGGAAAATGCAAATGAAAGAAATTGAAATTTTTTGTTTAGTGAAAAAACGGATAAATTATTGTTGTTATGCTTGTTGACAAATTGACATGTAGTTTCCTTGTCAAAAGAGCGAAAGAGGCTTCCAAAAAGAGCAAGTTTTGTGCTGCGAGGAGAGCAGCTTGTGTCACTTCTTGCAGTGTGCTCCGCTTCCTTCACCTCCCCGGCAGCTTTTAGAAAATCTATCACCAAACGAGATGCCCGAGACGATCCTCCATCCTGACCAGATCAGGTTATTATCAAAGTGATAAATCGTCCCAAACTTTTTTTTTTCTTTTTTTTTTTTTCCTCCTGGCAGTTGCATACCGGCAGATTTCAGGCTGTGCGCATGTGCGAAGGTGTCCAGACTGACAATGCTGGAGAGATAGCGCGTTTGGATTGAGAAACCCAGAGAAAAAGGACAGAGAAAAACCCCAAAAAGGGAAGAAAAAAAGGAAAAAGATTCAAGAAAAATCCAAACAAAGCCACGCCGAGAGACTGACAACATGAGGTCCAAAGGCAGGGCGCGGAAACTGACCACGAGTAGGTGCAACATCCCTTTCTTTTTTCTTTTAAAACATCTTTCATACCTATTGACTGTCGCGGCTATCACCTCGTCTAGCCGGAGTTCGTAACGGTTTGATTTTCGTAATCCTCACTTCCACCTCTTCAAAATGAGAGGAAGAAAAAATAGATATAGAGCCAGAAATCTGCGCGCTCGCAAGAAGAGTGAAGTTTAAAGTTTGGGGGGAGCGTCGGAGGGAACTTTCTGCAGGGCGACCGCCACTTTAGGAATTACACTTTGCATGTAGTGGGCGCTGCAGCGTTACGTAGCGCGTTTGCAAGTTTAAATCCCGTGTCTGGAGCAGCGGCAGTTCCACTTCAGCTGCTGCTGCTGATGGTGCTGCGCGCGCGCGCGGTCACCCCGCTGTCCGGGGAAACTTTTAAAAAAAGAGGTTGAGGAGGGGTGATATGCAAACATGTTTCATAAAAAGTGGGATTTCATTTTTAATAACTTTTTTTTAGTCTTCATCCTCACTTGGGCTTTTTGTTTGTTTGTTTTTTTGATAAAATGCACAAAAATGTGAAGTTTTATTGGATATTTTTTTATTTCAGTAAAAATGTAAAGTACCCTGTTTATCAATATAATGAATAAAGTTGTTCTCATATCATTAAACCAGTTTAATTACTGGCATCCAATCAGTTTAATCTAAGGAGATGAAGGGGGTGCTTTTTATCCGCCATATACTGTGATGAATGTTTTCCAAATTGTTTCAATGAAGCTTTTATTTTTTTTTCTCTAAATTTCACATCTATAATTTAATTGGTGTCTCGCCTTCAATTCAACTTTTAATTAACTTTTTTTTAATAAATGAGAGATGGAGGCCTGCAGATATCTCAGAGAAAGATGGAAGAGTTTCTGCGCAAGCGCACAACAGGTTTTTGTGCCAGTTTTAAGGTTTCAGCAATCAGACAAAGCATTTCATTTGTCATCAAAAGAATGTGACGTAGAAACAAATGTCTTCCCGCTATAGAGTGATATCTATAACAAAAATGACTTTTTCTATCATTATTATGGGAGGAGGAGAAGTTTCTTATCCTCCACATGTGCACGTGCATCCCCTCGATTATTAGTGAGATTGGTTGAAAAGGAATATGTACATCTAAAAAGTCAGACTACGGGAATGTTTCTTGGCCCCTGAAGAAGAAGCGGGCCCACCCTGGCCCGCAGCCAGGTCTGCACAGTGTCAACAGTGAATATTTAAATTCCCAGACCCCTCATAAGGGCTCTGCTGGTAAATGCGTTCAGTGTGTGGCTGCCTCCTGGCAGAACATCGGTGTGATTAAAAGAGAGAAAGAGAGGTTGCGTGTAATGGAGGAGGTGATGGCGAGGTGGGAAACGTAAGCGTGATTGATGGAGGCTGACTGATTAGTCCGCACGTCCAGATGTAATGCGGTCCACCGCAGAAACTCCTGTCTGCGTTTACGCAAAGCGCACATAGGCCGCAGACAAATGACGCAGAGGGACTTTGCTGCTCCAACCTTTGGACCAGTTTGCGTTTTTTTTACTTCTTAAAAGAAAAGAAAGAAAAAAAAAACTCTATTTTGATTATTTAATTCTTAATTTTCTGTTACTGCATTTTTTTATTTAATTTATTGGGGAAAAAATTGGCACCATCCACTCTAAATGTCACAAAAAAGCAACTACTCATCCAGATTTACCACAATTTGAGCCTTATTTGATCTCCTTTTAACACCTGCTTCAGGTATATCCTTTCTTCCATGCTTGGTACGCGAGAAATTGCGCGCAAACAAGCGCGCGTGTCAGAAAGCGCGTTTTGTGTGGTGAGGAGAAGGGTGGGGAGGGGGGGTCGCGGGGCCTCTCGCGCCTCGGTGTCTCGTGTCCGTCAGCGCCCCTCATTCCCCTGCAGCAGAGAAGTGCGCTGTCCTCTCTCCACATTGTGCAATGGGCCATGCATCTCGCGTTTGTCTGGCGGAGCTCATTAAAACGCTTAATAGATCGGCCCATTTGAGAGGTGAGAGGGAGCGGGCCGGCGCGAGGAAAGTGAAATAGAGAGCCCATTAAACGGCCCCTTGTTGTCCCGGAGCGGCGCTCTTTGCGTGCGCTCCAGCCGGTGTCAAAGTTCCGTGCGTAAATGTCCTGGACGTGGTCAGCACAGACTTTCTGGCCTGCTTTGGTGATAATGCAATAATAATAATACAGGAGATTTTTTAACTGAATTATTATTACAATAATCAACAATTTGTTTTATTTATGTGCATCTTTCAGAAAAAGAGATGAAAACTTGTATTTTAGATCCCTCACATGTTGTACACATTTTTTTCATGTCATATTCAATAATGTAAAGAGAAAAGAGCTGAGGCATTTGGTTCATTTGAAAAGCACTTTTATTGTGACCCCACATCCTCTTTTAAATGCACTCTGACCTCTTTTTTTGGCACACAAACGTCAGAAAACGGCTCTTCTGGAAGGTCTGTGATGTTAATGAGTCGTCCAGGATTCAGTCCTGCAGCTGTAAACAGAGAGCTGATGAGGTTAGTGGTTTGTTTAGGTCCTGTTGTCACCCACTTGAAGGATGGCCCCTGTCCCAATGCAGCCAGGGGAGCATCTAGGCCCCTCCCTGACATGGGTCCCCCCTCTCAAGGCTGTTCCCTCAGGGCTTCTCTCCTTTTATTTACTCCTCCTTATTTTTTATGTAAGAAAGGAATTTCATAATTCATAAGGCAATGCATTTATTTGTATTAAGATGCTGAAGATAATGTGTGTTGGAGGCGGGTGCTGATGCAATGACCCAGACTGGGCAGTGTGGGAACACCAAAGGATGGATGGCGAGAGTGGGAGGGGGGAGGGAGGGAGGGGGCAGCATGTCAAGCCTGGGAACCACTATATGTTTACCACAGGGAAACTGTACCAGTGCAGAACAATGAGCAAGCCTTACCCCCTTCTAAATAAAAAAAGGCATTTCTGCTTTCTTCTTCCCCCCTAAAGGTCATGGAGTTACAGATAGGGAGTCCACACACAAAAGCCTCCAGTCTGTCGGCAGTCTGGTCAGGCCCAGAGCGGTGCCAAGGCTGAGGTCATTATCAACAGAGCGGTCCCAAGCTAAGCGTTATTTTGTAGATTGTGTGTGTTTGTGTAGGAGGGAGGTGAGTGTGTCTGTGTGCTTTTTTTTTTGGTTAGCCACAGTGTGCAGCTGAAGGTGTTTGTTTGCGCTGAACATTCACATCCTTTAGGACCAGGAACTGTCTCATTTAACGTTAGCATCAAACTGATCTGAATGTCTCATATATACCAGACGGTTTTACATGAAATTTCAATTCTGTTTATTTGTCTTAACTTAAGGAGTTCCACAAAAACCTAGAAACATTTATGTCATCATAATTATAGTATTTATAAGTCATCAACTATTTAAACTAAAGTTTTTTTTTTTCAAGGGAATTAATAATTGTTTAAAGTCCCACTTCAATCATTTTTGATCTGTTTTCAAAGTGTCCCCAGTGGTCTTTTAATGTACAAATTTTAGCCAAAAGTAACAACAACAAAAAATCCCTGTCTTTTTCTAGGTCATAGTTTCTGCAGAGTGGCAGGAGTTCATCAGAATTCACCTCTAAACTGTTGGCTGGGAGTAAGCTTTCACTCATTTCCCATCATCCCATTGTTTACATGCTCTACCACTAGCTTACAGCTCCTCACACTCTTAACCTAACATTAGCGGTGCTACAAAAATGGTGAGAAATATTGGAGCTATCCAGCCGTACAGTTTTGATCCAGATTTCAGCTCAGATGAGTATGACGGAGTATTAGAGCCAGTTCACAAACACACACAATTCTTTTAAAATTACGAC
>NC_050524.1:26911032-26918533 GCF_002922805.2 Oryzias melastigma | reverse complement strand
GCGGTGCTACAAAAATGGTGAGAAATATTGGAGCTATCCAGCTGTACAGTTTTGATCCAGATTTCAGCTCAGATGAGTATGACGGAGTATTAGAGCCATTTCTCATAAATGTACGTTTTTAAGTCGTAAATTTACAAGGAAAAAAAGTCATACATTTAGGAGAAAAAAGTAAAAGATTTACAAGTAAGGAACCAAAGTTGTCTGTTTATCAGAGCCTTGCCTGAAGATGAATGACATGGAGCCTCTCGTGAAGCTTTATTTCCAGATCAGTGTCAAAAACATAGAAATTCTGAAACTTTTGGCAACTCAAAATCAAATTACCACCAGTGAGGCTGACTTATCAAGAGACTTTATGAGATTAAAGCCAAATTTACGAGAATAAAACTTGTAATATTACTTTTTTTGGTGGTCCTAATACTCCATCATAGATGACGAAAACAAAGACTTTCATGTCTGCAAGTGGACCCATCAGAATGGAGCAGAGCAGACAGTTTGTGGCCGCTTTTTTTAATCTTCATTTTTTTGTCAAACCCACTTTATTCACAGTTTAAATAAATAAACACAATTTTCATCTTAATTTTCTTAATATATGTTCTTTACCATGTTAAAAATGCCACAACATGTTAAAAACACAAAAACGTGATTTTTATTGAAGTGAGTCTTTAAATATCAATGACACATTGTTATTATGAGAGATTTTATATTTTTATCTTTGAATCTGTCAGCAGGTCTGAACAGTAGAACCAGCCTTCTGGCTTCATGTCTCATCTCAGCTATTTACTTTATACTCACTTTAAATGTCTGTGGTTTGATTTTACTTTATTGGTGTCAACTTCCTTTGTAGCTTCATATCTTTTGGATGTTTTATGTTGGTTTTCTTTTTATCTTATTCATTAATGTTTAGATTTTTTTGTTATTTTTTATTTTAGAAGAGAAGGTTTTAATGATCATTTCTTGATGAAACAGTTTGAAGCAAACTTCCAGCGCCGTCAGATTTGCTGAAGGACCTGCTCGGCCTGGCCTTTAAACGTCCGCGGCGGAGGATTGATGGAGAGAACAGCGCTCACACACTGAAGGGAGAGCACAGCTATAAACAGGAATTACCCAACAATTGTTTTGTGAATGTGGTGATAACAGCGTGTTCCAGGGCTGCTGGGGGATCTCCCGGGTGGAGCAGTGGAAGGAGTTGGAGAGGGACAGTGCAACAGAGCGCAGTCACTTAGAATGGGCAAAAAAAAAAAAAAACAAAGTGGAAGGGAAGGGAAGGGCCAGGCAGATGGGATGTAATCAGACGAATGGACACATGGGTTTGTGGGTTATGTTTATGTGCTTCCTGTGCACCTTTTATCCTTCACCCAGCACACACACCTAGATGCACAGATTGTCTCTATCCTGGTGCTCATTATGAGGTGACCTCTCACCTCTGCAGGATGGGAGTGAAGAAGGGAGGAGATGCGATAAAAGTCTGAAGTCTTGCTGAGGAAGTTTACAGCGCAGCTTATTCTTCATATTGGAGTCTCTCTCACTCAGTGCTAAAACTTTGAGCTTAAAGCCCCACTCCGATTAAAATAGTGTTTTTGTTGTTTTTACCATGCTCTTGTTCCATTTTTCCGATAAAGGAGGATATACATAAAAGAAAATTAAGCTTAAAATTGCATTTTGTTGCATTTCTTTAGTCCAATTATGAATCATAGATCCATGTACATCAGTGTTATGATGGAGGGGCTGTAAGCTAGTGGGAGAGGGTGTAAACAGAAATCTCTCAGTAATCGGGGAGGTTGCTGTATGCCACATTTGTCAAAGTCAAGGCCCAGGGGCCGGATCCGGCCCCCCGGGTAATTATATCTGGCCCTCCAGATCATTTTATTTTATTGTTATTAATGGATCAATGTTGTCTTGCGCTTACTAGTATAATATTGACAGAATATAATTTTATGGAGAGCAAAGTATTGAAATTTTTTTAAGGTTTAAGTTGATATTCATAATTATGTAAAAAATTTTCAGGTCTAAAGTTTTAAAAATTGGAATTCTGCTAGCTTTTTGGACTATTTTGGAATTTGAAAATATTTTTTTAGACTAATTTGGAGTTTAGCTAATATTTAAGCTACATGCTAGCTCTTTTGGCTAATTTAGGCTTTTTTCTAGGTTTTTTGGCTGTTTTGGAGTTAGGCTAATGCGTACATGCTAGCTCTTTTGGCTAATTTAGGCTTTTCAGTTTTTTAGGCTATCTTGAAGTTTAGCTATTTTTTTCAGCTACATGGTAGCTGTTTTGGCTAAGTTTGTTTTTTTTATTTTTATTTTTTTGGCTAATTTGGCATTTAGCTAATATTTTAGCTGGCTATCAGCTTCAGCGTTTTCAGTTATTAACTTCAGCATTTTCAGCTATTAACTCCAGCATTTTTAGTTATCATTGTTAGCATCTTCAGCTATTAGCTTCAGCATTTTTAGTTATTGTTAGCATCCTCAGCTATTAGCAGTAGCATCTTCAGCAGCCAAATTCAGCTTACAGCATTCACACTAGCATTATCCCAGGTAATGCTATATATCTAGTTCATAATTATGTTAAAAGTTACGCTTTTTAAAGTTTTAAAACTTTCATTTTGTGTTCAATAAATGTTTATCCTGTTTGGGCCGCAACCTAAAGGGTGTTTTGGATTTTGGCCCCTTGTGCGATTGAGTTTGACACCCCTGCTGTATGCTAACAGCCTACCAACAATTCAGAGGTGAATTTCTAATGAATTTCTACCACTCTGCAGAAACTATGTCCTAGAAAATGATGCATTTTATCTAAAAACGGTGAAGATGATCAAAGTGTGTCTTTAAAGGTTTTAGGATATATATTAGCCACAACTTGCTCATAACAGGCTTTAAGACTGTGATTTTTTAGAGTTGTGTACAATGAAGACTGCCGCTAAATACTGCAAATTAAGCTTGTCGTTTGTGTAACTTATAGTTAAGCTTCTCACGATTCTTGTTTTCTAATATTAGTCAACTTCTAGATTCTTGTCCTGCTCCTGTGGGGTTATCGTCTTAACATCAGGGACTCGCACATCTTCGATGTTCACCTTACGCTTTCACTTCCACCTCCTTGTCTGAGGATAGGAAACACCACATCCCTGTCCTCACAGATCTGTCTTGATAACTTCCCTTATTTGTGTGTGATTATCTGAAGAACCTGTGTTGTGTGTGTGTGCGTACCACTCCTGGTGTGCAGCCAGGTTTGCGGCAGAGGAAAGAATGCTGCTATGGAAAAGAATGCGAGGCTGATTACCGCCGCTTACCTGTAAATGAACTGGACGTGCCGGCATGTGATGAGACACAGGAAACAAGGGAACAATAGGACAGTAGAGATTCCTTTCCCCGCCACATTCCAACGCTCCTGCAGCCAGGGCCCCCCACTTGGAGCTTTGATGAACCCTCCTCACGGCTTCCTGGGATTGTCGGTCCTCCAAAACACAAAAACATAAAGAAGCCGGTGAGCGGGGCCAGGGAAGAGAGCGCACGGCCCTCCTCAGGATGTCCTGTTTTGATTAGCGTTAGCATCCTAAAAGCCGAATATTATTCTAACACGGAGAAGAGCTTAATGGTGACACATACAATTCTTTCCACTCCCTGACCTCCAAGGTCAGATAGGCTACAATGAGCCAGAAATCAAAGAAGTAGTCCTCACCCAGTGATTTGACAGAGGAAATCACGGGAGGAAAAGGATCCGATAAAGTGATAGGGCGAGGCTACAAAAACCTGTCCGCAGGTGTCAAAGCTTCATCAGGATGAATTTTCCAAGAACTACTTGACAATGTCTGGAAATGTGAGTACAAAATTGTGGTTGTTGATAAAGTCACTCATTGAGTCTCTAAATATTTCAGAAGTTTTGATAATATTTGGCGTTTATGAGTTGAAAGTGTCACTAGTGGTTTGACAGGCAACGTTTTACACTTTCTTAGTGAACTGACGAAACATCCCATCTCTCAACTTCAAATGTATATTTTATAAAGAAGTGAGAAAATACGGTTTTAAGCCAGATTCCAGCTCAGACGAGGAAAACAAAGACGTACATGTATCTGTCCATCTACAAGTGGATGCATCCGAATGAAATGCAGGAGGAAGCTTGTGGCCCACTCAGAGGCGGATTTAGCAGTTCGGCGGCCCCAGGCGACAATACCATGGGGCCCTCTGCAGCAGTGGATTGTTTTTAATCCTTACTTAGGTTAAAACATTGAACAAACTCCTTACTGGAAAAATGATTAAATTGATCAGGATCAAGCACATGAATTGAATTTATGGAACAGGTTAGTGGACTCATATTTATTGTAACATCTCACGATGGCAGGTGAGTAAGATAACCAAATTATGTCCACCTAAAGCAGGGGTGTCAAATTCAATCGCACAGGGGGGCCAAAATCCAAACATACCTTTGGTCGTGGGCCAAACAGGGTAAACATCTATTGAACATGCCAAAACAACATTTTTAAAACCTAACTTTTTAATATAACTTATAATAAAAAAGGCAGGAATATTATTCCTGAATAAATCAACTCAACCCTTTAACACCTGAGGTGTTGCGCTTAAACTCAAAATCTTTAACAATCTTTGCTGAAAACTGATCAGCAGGAATTGTTGATCGTGTTAAAGGTTAAAAGTTACAGTAAATCAAAGAACATAAACACTGGAGCTCTGGTGTTAAAGGGTTAAACCTTAAATAACTTTCAATATTGATAAAAAATATATTTTGTCAAAATTCTACAAGTTTGAAATAAGCACAAAATTACATAGGACCATTAAAAGCCATAAAATAGAATGATTGGGAGCCTGTTCCGTCCGCCCCGGCTTTGACTTTGACACATGACCTAAAGCAATTTTTTCCAGCAAAATCAGAATTCAAAAATACCCCATTGAGCTGGAAATTCCCCAGTCTGGCATCGCTGTCTCTGCAAGCTAACTAGCGAGTCTCACAACTTGGTATTTACTGGAAGATACCATTGCTTTAGAGGGACAGGAAAAGAGCGAACTTTCACATGATCAATCTTATGCCATTTTTTTGTTATTTGGGGTATTTTTGTGACACAGTTTATAATAGAAAAGAATAACATTTATTTTTAGACCTTTTTATTATGTCCTTAGCTTGGGGTTCCTATTGGGGGCCCCAGGCGACTGCCTAATTTTTCCTAATGGTAAGTCCGCCCCTGGCCCGCTGACTGTAGCAGCTCTATCATAGCTACAGGCTTTTACCAATCCCATGTTTTTGTCTGCTCCTGATTCACAGCAATTTGAATAGCAAAATACTCAGAAAGATGATTTTAATTTTATTTCTTTTATAAACATTCTCCATCATGAGAAAAATGTGACAAAAACGTGTAAAAAAACACGTTCTTCAATGGAAAGAGTCTTGAAACTTGATGCAAATATGTATCAAATCACTTTGGATCAAAATTTTATCTTAATTTAGCATTTATTTGAAAGCAAAAACATTAGAGATTTTTTTTTGTCTTAAGTGGAAATTAATTCCCTGATGCCAAAAAATCTCTAAAAAGCCTTGATTTTAACTTTAATTCTTAACCATCTCACGCTAAAATACTCCAAGTCCAGCTTGTGAGTATAAGGAACTCCATCTCCCTTTTTTTCACAGCATGCTCTTTCAGCTGTCTGCTCTACATATCTTCTGTCCCCTGTGAAATCACGGAGCAGTGAAGCATTGCAGCCTGCTCTGTTGTTTTGTTGGTGCTGGAGCGCCTTAGTTTGACAGGAGGCCACCACTTTGTTCACCTCGCTGTCTACATCAGTGACCCCAAGGGACTGAGAATTTTGGACATCTCTGTCAAGGCTTTGGCAAGTTTAGGGCGATTGGGGACCCCTCTGCTCACCGGGTCAGTGGACAAGCTAATCGATTTTATCTCTGTTTTACACATCACACCAAAACCCCTGTTGGCCTGATATTCACATGTTCTCTCCACACAGGAATATTGTGTTTTTTATATTCTACTTTTTCTTTTTTTGGTCATTTTTTTTTCTTTTTGCATGATAAAAATGTATCTTTTTAAGTTTTCTTAGATATTCTTCTTATGTTTTCATGTTATTTTCCTCAAAAATCTCCCTGTTTAAGTATTTTATTTTGAAAGAATAAACAATAAAGCTAACTATTTTGGTATATATTGAGGTCTATATGAACCTAATAAAGGATTAACAATTTACCATATTCTTTTGAATACGTTATGCTTGCAAACCCACTCTAAAAATACCAAAAAATATGTTTTGACTGACTTAAATTTGAAAAAGTCCCAAGTTTGACTCAATTTTATAACAGTAATGTGAGGTATTAAGAAGAGCAACCTCATCTCTCACATAAAAATGCATTTCTGGTGAAGCAACAATCATATCAAAAGCTAAGCATCCCTTACTGTTGCCTATTTTAACTATGATGAAGTACAGAGAAGGTTTCATTGATGGATTCCATCAGAGAACCACTGGTCAGAACAAAGGAGGTATGGAACCAGCTGTGAAACAAACGGTTATTTTTGGCTGTAAAGCCAGTTGATTTAATAGAAGGAGTATCATTTAAATATGTAAAGGTCATCGTTATTATTCTGTCTGATCTCTATAAATCTGGGCCTTCTTGCCCATCATCATCATCATTTTAAGGGGCTGCCATCTGGGGAAGAAGCCTCTGTTTCTGCTGGAACATGAGAACGAAAGTTTGGGGAATGGTTTTGGAAACTTGCTCTTCATCAGTGTAAGGAGATATTGCGCTGACAGTTAGCAGACAGCCGGCCAAGTACAACATGGGACAACCGCGTGGGCCTGGAGCGCACCTCCCAACAGGCAGACAGAGCAGACCAGACAAAACACCCCACTCATCTCAAACTGCTCAAAAAAAAAAAACAGCAGACATCAGCATGTCCGACAAAAAGTCATTTTCTAGGACAAAGTTTCTGCAAAGCGGTAGGAGTTCATTAGAAATGTGTTCCCCCTTTTCCTCCCTGCTGCTGAGAGCTCTCTGTTTACACACTTCAAACCCCCAAACATTTATGTTCCAACAAACATGGTGAGCAGTTTTTGGAGCTTTCGAGCCGTACAGTTTTGATCCTGATTCCAGCTCAGACCAGGAAAACAAAGACGTTCATGGATCTATTCGTCAACACGTGGATGCATCAGAATAGAGCAGTGCAGGGAGCCTGTAACCCACTCAGCATCTTTTACAAACTGGATGTTATCATCTGGTTCTGGTTAACAATGATTTAAATAAAGAAATAATCAGACATACAATTTTTTTGTTTAATTTTCATTATATATGTTCATCAGTAGAATAAATGGGCATAAAAACATGTTAAAAAGACTATTTTAATTGGAGTGGGTCCTTAAGGTGTATGAAAGAATTAATTACTTTAAATTTTAAAGAGATTAAGAACCGTATACTATTTTAATTTTAGGGTACTGTATTTGATTGGTTAGAATTATTGGCTAATTTAAAAAAAATGCATTATTTTTAAAATTATTTTTAAAATTT
>NC_050524.1:26901690-26910740 GCF_002922805.2 Oryzias melastigma | reverse complement strand
TTTGTTGCTGCTGTAACCTATTTCTAACTCCATTCCCTGATTTATAGCAGAAAAATTCCATAATTGTCACTCATATAAGAATTATCCATGAAACTTGGAGTCAGCATTCCTACAGATATGTACCTTTGTGTATCCAAGTGGGCAGAAGAAGGATGGGACAGAGGAGTGACAGAGCAGCACAGGGTTGGACATTGCAGGTGTGAGTCTGTTTCTGTCTCTCTGACCGGCCATCAATCGCTGCCATCTGACAGTTCAATCTGCGAGGCCGACAGGAGCAGCCGAATGGTTACCAGCGCAGGCCATTACCGAGCACGGACGCAGCCGATCGCATCAGCGATCAATGACAAAGGCTGGGCAAAGAGTGGAAGAGAAGCGGAGGGAGGTACAGTTGGGAAAGATGCAGGCTGAGGAGGGGGGAGATGGAATGTAAGGATGAAGGGAGAGGTGAGGTATGGCAGGATAATCGTAGTTATCCTGCTGAAGGTCAGTTCTTGGATGTGGAGCGGATGACAGAGCGGCTGTCAGCTGCCAAGACGTAGAGATTATCGTCCTGTACTGTAAAAGAGAAAACATGGCATGTACAAAGAAACAGTCATTCCTATAGCAGAGCAGCTCAGTGGCCCCTAAACCCTGCGCCGCAGACAGGTACCCGTCTGCAGGACAGTTGGTACCAGGCTGCAAAAAAAAAAAAAAAAAAAAATCTGATTTTGAGGGAAGTTTTATTTTTGGAAAACTACTGGATTCTCCCCACAACATCCGACTCATTCCTGACGCATGTCAAGTTGCTCAGTCACATGTCGAAAATACATCCACTACTTTCTCATAGATATATTGAACTCCTAAACTAGCAAAGTTAATAAAACACATACATATTTGAAAAGTTTATTTTTTTTAAGAGAAAGGAGCCAATGAGGAAGAAACTTAAAAACAAAACTAAAAAACGACAAAAGCGCAACAATAAAAGCCACAACACAATGGAACTATGAGGTTTTTATTTTAAATCAAGACAATAATAAAAGAACGCAATTAGTTAGTTAAGAGAATAATTGTGGCTTTTGTCATTGTGCTTATGTGAGCCGTGTCAGCCACTGTAGAAAGCTGCATTTAACAGACAAAAACAGGAGTCTTTACTTCAAATATGGCTTTATTGTGACAGTTGTACCTACACACCATAATTTATCAAATTCAGAAACCGGCTGTATAATACTACGACGATGTTGCAAACCAAACTGATCAAACAGTAGATTCGTGTCTATGATTATCTTTATAAAATACCTGTTTTAGTGACCTTTTTCTGTATTTGTCTGTATTTTTTCATCACATCTCAAATATCAGATGAGGCTGAAGTTGTCATCTGATTTTTTAGCTTTTACTATGACAATGAAGGCTTGGGAGAAAATCCTTATCATATTTGGAATTTTTTTTTTTTCTTTTTGAACAGAAAAGAGAAAATGAGGAAACAGAAGGAACTTCAAAATAAAAGAAAGTTGCACTTAACAGACAAAAACCAGGATCCTTTACTCCAAATATGAATTATTGTGACAGTTGTTCATACACAATAATAATAATAATGCACAAGGATGTTACTAATACATTTGATCAAGTGGTGGATTCACTTTTATTATTATATTTAAAAACGTTCTCTTGTGTGTATTAACCCGTCATATCTTAACAGTCAGTCGTGGCTGAAGGTGGTGTCTGATTTTTTTTTCAGCTTCCACTTTGACAGTGAGGGCTTAAGAGAAAGTCTATGTCACATTTTATGGTTTTAAATGAAATCTAGTGTACAAATGAAGTTTAAAGCAGATATTTCACAGAGGATGAAGGTATTTTTTTTTTCCTAAAAAGTTGAGGGAAACTGGAATCTAAAATAAATAAATAAATAAATAATTCAAAGTTCATCCTTGTACATGCCGGTTCGGGAAAACGTTGTCCGACATTAAAGCTGTCCGCGGCCTGAAAAAGGTTGTAGACCACTGATTTAGACTGTTTTTGTGGATTCCATATGCATAGTGTTGGCAGTCTGTGCTGCCCTTTAGTGGTCAGTTCAGACTGTGAAGTGGTGAAAGTAAAAAGTAAAAGGGAAAAAAAGCATTTTGTGACTCTGCTCCCATCATGTTCCTATGGAAACTGCAAAAGTCAAACTGTGTAATAGAAAATACTTGGTTTTTTCTCTTGATAAAACTTTGAAGAGAGGATTTATTGACGTTGTGGGTGACAGTATTTGGCCTGTGGTCTTATAAACAACATGAAGATCTTTTTTTTTTTTTCTCCCCTGAGGCCCAGAACCGCAGAACTGGCTGTTTACTCGGGACTATCTCTCAGTAGCCCCCACGGGCTCTCAGCGCCTCACAAAGATTTTTGTTTCTGCGCATGCGTGCACACAGGTCATCTCAGCACGGACACCACTGAGTGATGATGACTCATTACAGACGGGGTGCCCTTTAACCCCCCGCAGTCTTTATGGATCACTCTCTGGCAGAAGCATATTCCCTGATGCCAAGTTTGTGTCCATCTCCCTGACTGTCTGTCAGACAGTCAGGCCCCTTTGGTCTCCGTCTTTCTCTCTCCCACATGACTTGACTCACAAATACCTCACAGTCATCCCTGCCTTTGTTTATTTAAATAACAAACCAGTGAAATATCTACTTTTCCCAATATGGATATAGATTTCTTGTGTTCTAGAGTGGTTTCAATTCGACGGGCATGCAGCTCCAAACATTTCTTTGTAAGTGATTGCTTCTTCCTCTGTGTACAGAGCTGCAGCGCAGCAATGAAAAAGCAGCAGAAAGAAGTCAGTTTAGATTTCTGAACATATTTTTCTAGTATTCACTCTTACTTTGTTAATCCAATAGTCCTCCGCTGCCAAGAGTATTCTGTATGGATCAAGCTGCTAATATGTTTGTTGTGGGTGCTCACATTTGATCCCACTCTTGACAAATGTAATTTATTTGGCTTGATTTGATCAGTTGCTGCAGCATATTTCCTACGCAGGAAGAGGCATGTAAAGCTTTCGTACAACAGAAGTTTAAGTGTTCCTGCGTCTGTGAAAAAGGGGAAACTCTATTACAGGTGTCCTGGGCCACAGGGCCCTGCTGGCTCTGATGAAATCCCTTTTTTTCAGTGTTAATGCAATTTGGATTTTGCTTAGTCCCAGAGACTTGCTACCTCTGGGGTTTTGGAAAAAAAAAAGGCTCTTAAAGGCAGAAAAACAAAGTGTGAATCAAATCCTTGCAGTCACAGAGCAGGAAACTTTGAAGGACACTTCTGACTGTGACATGACAACATTCTCAGTACTCCAGAGAATTATCCAATGCATTTTTAAAAGGGTGCTTTTGTGCTCACAGTGCACCTTGTAAAGCACCAGAGATCGCAGTACATGATGTAAATGTTCGTGCTATTTAAAAAAAAAGGAAATAATGAGTCGAAATAATCAGGGCTTTTTAGTTCATCTTTTAAGAAGTACTTTTATTAGACTTAGAGATCTTGCAGTTTGCAAAATTTGGCTGGAAAAGTGCATTAGTGACAAAGCTAACATAGTGTACGGTGAAGACAAGAATGCCTCCGTCTCAAGCAGAGATCAGACTGTAAAACATAAAGAAACATCCGCTTTTAAAGTTCTGTGCAACACTCTAAACCATCATTTGAAATTATTTGTAGCAGACTGCTCTCACATCTAAATACATTTCTATTACATTACATATAGAATGTTAAAGTGTTTTCTGATGACAAACAAAAGCCATCGATTTGCTTTAATTGATCAATAACGTAACAACAACGACCAGCCTGACATAATAATGCCATAAGATGATAATCAATGACCATTTTAATGAATTATATTTTTTTTTCTGAGAATAATCAATAACCACAGCATTTTGTTTTTTGATAAATAATCTGCACTTGATCTAAGATTATGGTAATTATGGAAAGGCGATTAGATTGAATAAAGGCAGTCAATTTTGTCGCGCTAAAAACGCCATAACTCAAGGTTTAACGCCGCTCATTTTTATGTAACAGCATGAATTGCACATTTTGAATTTTGGCCCTCACATCTTTCCATACCACCGTGCCGTTCGAGAGTAAGAGACAGAAATGGACGGCGAGAACGGTCTCCTAACTGGGAAGTTTCTTTCTAAGACCTTCCCAGATGTTTTTTTGGGCAAAACAAAAAATAATTTTATTGCCGGTGGAAGGCGAGTTATCATCGCAGCACGTCAAGTTTGAGGTACCACCTGCTAGCTAAACACACCACTCTCCCAGGGACCTCGGCTCAGCACTAGTTTTAGTGTTGCCAGATATAGTCACTGTTTTCCAGCCTAAAAGCCTTCTAAAAAGTACCAGATCCCACAAAATACTGTCCAGTAAGTGCTCATTTATCAGTTTTAATCATTCTTTATTTATGACTCCCCATTTTAATTGTCTGTTGACTGTTAATTGACAAAGTTGGTTTCAACTTTGAGACATTGTTTTTGATATTACAACCACAATTTCACTGCTATTCAGAGCAAAATTTAAATAGTGGACCCCCTTTGGAGGTTTATTAACGACCACAGGAGATCAAATGTGAGCTCATGCTCATTGGATTTTAAAATTTTTAAATCTATTTTTTTTTAAGAAACCTATTAATAAAAAAAATCAAAACTTGGTCAAAGGTCACCTGATATTACTCCAGAAACTATTGGGTGTTTTCCTAATTTTGTCCAACACCAACAGTAAAAATGCTGCTAACTTTTATACATTTATAAACAAATGAGCTATTACTTCTTTTTCGCAAAAAGCACTGCTGTTTTCCTGACTTCATGTCTTTTGAGTGCGACTTTATCTCAGATTACTAAATTAACATTAGAATCTTGATTTATTTAAATAAAAAGTGAAAACATGTGATTGAATATGTTAATAATGTATTAAAAATAATAAAGCATCCCCCTTGATTGTGCGCTCCTGGTTGAAAGGTATGTTTTATGGGGAATAAAAACCACAGATCATATCCCAAAGTTGCCCAAATTATGTCAACCCACCAAAATCAATTTTCCCTAGACACAAAACCGCCCCATCTTGCAACCTTGTTTGTAGCAAAGCATCTAACCGCCTCAACGAGTCAGCCAAATGGATAGCTTCAGCTTACAATGACCCAACCTATGTTTCAGCAATTGTTTTCATTCAGAGAGCTATTCTAATTACAATGTGGCAAAAAAAAAGTATTTTTATTTTTTCACAAACAATGTAAAGCTGCTTAATTCTCTTAATTATAAATGTTTTCTCTACAAAAAAGTAATATAACAATTTGCGATTAACCGCAAGTTAACTATGGACAATCATATGTTTAAAAATCATGATTAAAAATTTTAATCTTTTGACCGCAATTTTATAATGATAATGAGTCACCAAACAATCAAGAAGATGGCATCATCTTCAATCACCATTGCTAATGTTTCTTTATTTTCAAATCAATCTGTTACTTTAAATCTGAAATGTGTTTGACTTAACTGTGCTTTGTAATTTTTCATTGGAGTATTCCATATTTTTTAATGCATTAAATCAATAAATCAAACTCTGAACAATTTTCAAATGGTTGCTATCATTTTTTTTAAAAGAAGATGCAACCTTTTAAAACCTTTAACATTTGTAGACTCATTAGAAAATTCTTAATGGTCACAAACTTAAAATGTCTCTAAAACTAAAGGTGACATTTCTTTTTTTTAAGAACATACCAATTGATATGTGTGAGTACATTCCCTGTGGGAGTAGAAACAGTGTAAAGTCAGCCCACTCTCATGAAATAGGATGTTAGTATCAATGTGTCATTGCTATTCAGGAAGTAATATTTGCCTGTTTTTGACTCTGTAAAAAAACAATGCGATAAATTGACTATAAATTACACCAATGTACTTGCTGGGGCACAAAAAGGATGTAAAAAACTAAAGATGAACACAAGAGGTGTGTTCTAGCTCTGCGGTTGAAAGGCCTGCATGTGTTCGTCCACCATGCATTATAGCTTCAAAGGAAAAAGTTATTTAGTCTACACTGTCTGTGGCACAGAGGAAAATCGGTATTGATTGGATTTGTTAAATTTGTTTATTTTTTATCATTTTTCATTCTTTCTAAATGGATACCTTTTCCAATTCGCTAAGGGCGAAAACCGCCCGCTCCAAAATCCAGCTGCCTTTCAAATCAAGTGACCCATTTCAGCCCTGCTGGGGCTCAGAGACTAGGGGTGCATGCTTGCTGTCACATCCTCAGCCTGCCCAGGCCCCCACAGATCAAATACAGGTATGATTAATGTCCGTTGTCTCAGCCTTCACACTCCATGTTTGTCTGCGTTGGAATTGTTGGCCAAATCCAACAGCAGTAGTAATTTGTCTCTGTATGTGTGGGAGGGGAGGAACAGAGGTCAGGGAAATGAAAATGACCAGACCTTACTTAATTGTTGTATCTATACGCGGCTTGGGACAGGATGTCTGTCTGAGTGTCTATCTGTCTATTTGTCCATCAGTCTTGCTTCTGTCCTGGCGCCATGTTTCATGTCAGCGGGTCGAGACCTTCTGGCTGCAGTCGGCCATTAAAAGACTGATCTGATCCTGCAGGAGCTCAAGGTTCACCGAAGGGATCTCTTTGGACCATGATAGCATCATTATCTAAACACGGCTCCTAATTGACTTTATTATTTTTGCTTAGTTACTAATCTTGCTTATACAAAAACTTTTTCAACAACTTAAATTATTTATGTTGGGAGTAAATTAACTTCTTTGTACACTTCTTATTTAGTTTTACCTTTATGAACTGAACAAATGCTGCAACGCATGTCTGCCTCCATCATGGAACATCTGACAAGGTTAAGCCGGTAAATTGTTAGGAGAATGCTTCCTGTGTGTGATTACATTTATCATGTATAATTATGAAGCTCTGCTCTGTCTACACGTGATGACCTTTGACCTCAGTGCGACAGTTGTAGGCGGGCACTACCAGACGCTCAAACGTGGCGGTGCTCCACACAACGTCTGGTTTTTGTTGCAGGGTAGGTTGTAGTTAGCTTGTCTTTCTTCTCATACATTTATTTTATTTGGGAAGTGTGTGAGTTCTTTTCAAGTGGGAAGATTTTTCAGTTTAATTTAAAAAAAAAAGTACCGTATTTTCCGGACTATAAGTCGCGTTTTTTTTCATAGATTGAATGTCCCTGCGACTTATACTCCAGTGCGACTTATATACGAATTTTTAATGAAGAAATATGGACCGTAAGTCTAGAGTGCCCTCTTATGGTGATCTATGCAATTACTTTATTTACTTTAGTTATTCAGACGTGACACAGAGGACGAAGAATTTAACGGATTTAGTGATATGGAGTGAGATTGTGTACAATTAATTACAGTAAAGATACAAAGTTGATGAGTTCTTGAGGCTATAGTTAAATAAAACTGTTATGTTATATAAATGCTACATCTTTTCGTTTTTTTCATGATGCTAATATGTGTATATGTGTTGACACATATTCAGCCTGTTTTCTATTCACTTATGAATGTTATAACTTACCTTCCAGGATGATGTAATATCGTTTTTTTCAACCAGTTTGTAAAATAAATTACTTGAAAAAAATGCGACTTATACTCCGGTGCGACTTATGTATGGTTTTTTCTTCTTCATTATGCATTTTTTGGCCCCTGCGACTTATACTCCGGTGCGACTTATAGTCCGAAAAATACGGTAGTTTAAAATAAGTCAAGCCAGTTCTTACACCGTTTTTCATCTGGATTCTGAGTAACAGGATTGCAGCTCATTCCTCATTGCAGTCTCCTCTGGATACATCGATATAAAACACTAATGTTTGCTACATTTTCTTCAAGAACATGAAGAACCTCTACATAAATACCACGTCTGCTTTCACACCTAACTCTTGAGGTCCAGACTTTGACATTTTTCAGTTGAACCTTAGACTCAGATTACAGGAGTGAAATGTCACCTAGTTTATAGCGCAGAGAGCTGAATGTTAGCCCAACAAAAACAGGCAATCTCTGTCTGGATCAATTTAAATCATTGTTTGGTTGAACTCTTTTTCAGTGCAAAAACAGTTGGAATTGTTTTTGTAACTGCAGGAAGTTTCAGACGGCCACCATCAAAACTGGATATGGGGAAACTGAGCTTTGGTAGCATTTATGTAAAGAAGAACTTCTGTTCTTTGTCTTGTAAATGTCTCTGCCACATGGAGATGTAATGTGGCTGGAAAAGGTCAAAACTGAAGTAATTCTTGTACTAAATAGAAGCAGTTTGGATATTAGACCAACAGACTTTAATTGGCGACCTTCATCATTGTAAGTGGACTTCCACCCACATGATTTGCCTCTGTTGATGTCATAGCAGAAATGCCAGCAGATTTTACGTCATTTTTTGTCATGTAAAGGTTTGAAAGGATGAGAACACAATTAGAATATAAATAAAACACAATTTTGTGAATGAACTCATTGCTTAGGCTTAAAGCAGACCGTAGCTTTTAATATCATGTGAAGTTTTGGGAAGAACTATTGACTGCATATGAGAACTGGACTGAGGGACCACTCCCTCCTGGGATTCCAAAGAGGAAGTACCTACCAGCTCCAAAAAGTCAAAGTACCATAGACTTCTGTTCAGAAATAAAAAGTAATTATTCAGTCATTCTATTTGTCAGAATAACCATTCTTTCTCTACAACCTGTGGTCCTCCAACATGCTCACTCCTGATTGGCAAGAGTGGTTACCATAGAAATGTTGACTGATTCAGACCTTATTGAAGTGATGTCTATATTGCAAGGTTAAGGAGGTTAAGAGAGGCTTAATTTGGTTGGAGCCAGAAAAAGCCATTTCCTTTAGGTAATATCATCCTCATTCTGTCAAGTTCTTATATGCAATCAAATAGAGTTTATCAAAAATTGACTACATGAGAACTGGTCTGAGTGGACCCCTGGTGTTTTGACCAGTATACCAAAATCCAATAGACTTCCATTGAAAAATAAACAGCTATTACTCAGTCATTATACTTTTTCTCACACAATATTTTGAAAACTTTTCAGAACAGCTTTTAAG
>NC_050524.1:26886090-26901313 GCF_002922805.2 Oryzias melastigma | reverse complement strand
ACCGGCTCCAAAAAGTCAAAGTACCATAGACTTCTGTTCAGAAATAAAAAGTAATTATTCAGTCATTCTATTTGTCAGAATAACCATTCTTTCTCTACAACCTGTGGTCCTCCAACATGCTCACTCCTGATTGGCAAGAGTGGTTACCATAGAAATGTTGACTGATTCAGACCTTATTGAAGTGATGTCTATATTGCAAGGTTAAGGAGGTTAAGAGAGGCTTAATTTGGTTGGAGCCAGAAAAAGCAATTTCCTTTAGGTAATATCATCCTCATTCTGTCAAGTTCTTATATGCATTTAAATAGAGTTTATCAAAAATTGACTCTACATGAGAACTGGTCTGAGAGGAACCCTGGTGTTTTGACCAGTATACCAATATCCAATAGACTTCTATTGAAAAATAAACAGCTATTACTCAGTCATTATACTTTTTCTCACACAATATTTTAAAAACTTTTCAGAACAGCTTTTAAATGCAAATAAACAGTTTGGTGTGCAAGATAAGCTTCAAACGGGACCGAGAACTTTAATCGTTTTAATTTTATACAATTTAATATAACTACACCCGCTTAGAGAAAAAGCAGACAAAATGCTGTTTTTTTTCTTTGTGAATCAGCTGATCATGTAAGCAGTTACGGTGAATCAAATGGAAAAAATGATCAAAAGCTTAAAACAGAACAGAGGTTCCGGTTGAGGACTTCCGGCCAATGATTTCGGGCGCAAATTATGATATTTTGCGGCCTGCTCCGGCCAAGGGGAAGGACTTCCAGCTATTAATTTTCAAGCTTCATATTTTTCCTCTGATGTGGCCAGATTCTCTTGAAAATGTTTGGTGTCCTTGTGTAAAGAGCAGTTAGTGGTTTTACAGTGTGATTGACCGGAACTTAGAAGATTTAAAACACTTAAAGTCCCGATTTTGTATCAAAAAGTAGTTAAATACATATTTTAATCCAAAGGAAAGTAAAACTGCACTTTTTTAGATCCAATCTCTTATACATTTCATTTTTTGCAGTTCATTTTACACATCGTCCTTTTTACTTTGCTCTTGCCTCATCAGCGGCCCTGTCATTTCTTCTTCCTCATCTCATGCACTTGTACCTTTTTTGTGTTGCAACTCCCACCTATTATTTCTCTCCCGAGCTCTCATTAGTCATGTCGCTGTCAGCCACCAGCTGCAGGCACACCAGCACATGTACACAATGGCACGTATTCCTGCACATGCCCAGGTATGGAAGTCATCAATGCAAGGTCAAAGGTCTGCCTCATTACCCAGCTTCAGTGAAAACTTTTGGTAAGTTTTATGCCGGCATCAGAGAGCGGAGGGAGGGAAGTGAAGGGAGGAAAAAGGGGGGAGAAAGGTTACGGAAAAGCAAAGTAATGAAGAGAACTAATGTGAATTTAGGAGGAAATTTGAGAGTGAGTGATAGAGCGTTAGAAGAGACGCAGGTCAGGACAGAGAGACCTCTTTTTTGCAGCTATTGATGCTTATCAACTCCTCTCTATAGCAGTGAATCAGATCAAATATGGAGGTGACACAACCGAGTTTGGGGACTGCCTTCTGTCAAGTGTCAGTCAAACCTCAGCAGGGATGTTGCTATTAACATAAATGAGGGTGCTTCCGGACATTAAATGCAGCATTTCTAAATATAGTCATCAGCACCTCTCTACAACAAGCCTGTTCATTCATGAATGTGCTCACTCAACGGCTTTTCACACTTTCGTCATCTGTCCTTCACTCCCTAAAACACTCACATGATGTTCAATAGACTTTGACTCTACTTGGAACTCGAAACAGAAAGCATAGTTTGTGCAAACATCAGATTCAACCCAGGAGGTCTGTGAGGTGTGTGTGTGGACCTGTGTTTGTGCATTGCGTGTGTCAGGGGCGTCAGCTGCAAGCAGTCAGAGGGACACTGGTGATGCAGACTGACAGGGACATAAACACTGCAGAGGCCTGAATCGACCCATTGTCTCAGTGGATGTCAGTCCCTCTACGAAAGGACGGATCTCTTGTCTAATTAACCAGTGTGTCTTTGTCCGTCTGTCCACTGATTTTCCTAAAGTCTTCTTTTTTTAGTTTGAAACAACGCATACGTTTGCAAAATAAGTTTAGTCTGATATGAACAAATAAAGTTTTGTGCTTTTTTTTTCAAAAAGGCAGCAGTGGGTGGTGTGATATGTAAGTTGGGTGGTGCGGACCACGCAGAGCCTTTATTAGTTGCGGGATTTTCGAGCTGTGGCTGAGCTCAGAGAGGAGGTAAAGGTGTGTGGAGGATATGAGATTTCTTGGGGTTGAGGTGCTGGGACTGTGATGAGGTGTGTGAGATTAATGGGAGTGAAGCTGTAAGAGAAGTGAGGAAAGTAAGGGTGAGGTGCTGAGGACATGCTGAATGGCCCTTTGGGAAGTTTTTTCTCTGCGTGTGTAGCTTTTTATCAAAACTGCGCCGCATGCTGGAAGCGGGGCAGTACTGACTGGAAGACAGTCGTCCCTAAAATCCTACTGATGTTCTCACTTGAAACTGAGACTTGAAATCCTTAACCTGCTGGCCTGTAACACAGACTCAAAACCCAAGCATTTAATATGAAAAATGTGTGCTTGTCAGATCTGAAGCTCCACTGTTTTATTCATTCTGCAGTTAGAGTTTCATTCTACTGCAGAAGCATGCGTTAAACAGAAACAGAGGGCACTGAAAATGTCAGAGTTAGGGGTTTAAGACCAACTGTGCTGTGCAGAACGATGGGCAAAGGTGGATAATTTTTCTGAGCTCTTTGTTGTTGCTCAGCACAAAAAAACAGTTCCACACTACTACACTGATTTTCCTTTCAAACAGGAATAATTGTTGCAGCCATTTGTATCATGTTTGATACAAACATTTCTGAGATCATTAGCATGATCCAAACTTTGTGTATAACTTGGTCCATGTTTTCTGAACTGTAGTTCATCATCCTTCCACTAGAGGCAGTGGAAGGGCTTTTCCTTCTCATTTCAAAATGGCTGCCTCCATAAAATCTCAAGAACACTTTTGGTGGGAAAAGTTTGGCTTATTTTCTAACTTTATGGTGAGAACAACTCATCTATTATTCATTTTTCAAATGAGTACTTGTTGCATTGAAAGAATGGTAAATTTGTTGAAAAGGAAGTCTTTAAAATACAGTTGCACCATGTTATATCTGAGACAGATGTGCTTTTTTCCCTAAAAACTCATCTTAAACTATCGTTGTTATATGAAAAATTTTACCAAATCATCCAACATATTATAAATGATACTATCTATATTGCATATAAAAAAGAATCATTGACATTATTTTTGTGGGTTTCATCAAAGGGTTTAGAAATCATTAAATTCAAAAATGTTAAATGTTTTTTCTCAATTTTTTGATGTAGTGGGCTTTAGAGGGCTAAAAAAATATACCACTTTTATAAACCAACATTTTCAATATATCTGGTGATGGTAAAGCATATTATTTTAGCACATTGAGTTTATTTTTTGCTCTCTATAAATAACTTTCTGTAGCTGCATGCTCACTTGACACACTCGGACGCTTGAGGCACAGAAACAGAGCGCCATTCAAAAAGCTCAACTGTACTAATAATCCAATTAGAGTAATAAGTAGCCCAGTGATTGACACTTGAGGGGTTTTTAAGGCATGCCTCTTGAAGGACATGTTTCCGTATGTTGGCCTCCTGTTCACACGTTTGCGCGCGTGCACGCAGAGAAACAAACACAACACAAAGGTCTGTTTGAATGGCCTCACCTTCGCCTCTCCGGCTCTTTCAGTGGTCCACAGTGTGCTTTTTTTTGGAAAAGATGTCCACTTTTACGGTCTCAAAGAAGCAAAACAAACTAGACCAAAGTGTGAGGTGATTCTTGAACAATCTACCTCATTTGGCAGTGTTTTTCTTACTTGTATTTGTTTCTGAACCAGCACTTTTCCTTTTACACTTTTTGGGAAAAGATTTCTCATCAAATACAAGCCCCTAGATTTCTTTATCCCAAAAGACACCACAGGGACTTCACAAAAATAGATTTCAGAACATTTGATATTTTTCCCTGCAAAAAAAAGCAATTTAATGAATTACAACTGCAGGACTTTCTATAATCGGCGTGGATTAAATAATGGTTTGTGTCTTCAAGGCGCATTAGTGCTCAGGAGGTTGCGGGGTCACATTGTATCATTAAATCTAGACTAATTTGTTTTCACAGTGTCTAACCTATTTGTCCCCAGTTGCCTGTGCTTTGCCACTCCATGAATACATCATAGAGGCACACACAATGGCTGTGGAGGGATGGATGTCAGTGGTCAGAGCAGATAAGAATGACAAAGCTCTACACTAAGCCACGTCACTGGCAGGCCTCTCACCTGCTGGACTGTCACACAGACGCACTCAACCATCACCAGTTATTGTTTGCGTCCATGTGTATGTGTGCGCGTTTGAATGTGATTGATGCCTCTCCCTATCACATTGCCCCCCCTTCCAGGTCCCACCTCAGACTGTTGCATTCAAGAAACGTGGGGCCATAGGAGATAGCGGTGCAGTCTCCCAGCTGGCCCCAAACGCTCCCTGTCTCTTTTTCCTCTTCCTTGTGGCAGTCACCTACTGCTGTGGGAACAGCAGAGGAGATGAGGCCTTAAAAAACAGATCATTGTCCGCCTCCTAGATTAAAGCCAGAGAATGTGAGCATTGTCCACTGAATGGCTAAACCTTCCTGCTGTCACTCAAAGGCAGCCCTGAGCGCTACTTCATGTCTAAGAGGCTTATCTGCACTGAAAGGCCCCTGGCTGCTCCGGGGAGAGAGGACGTAATGAAGCGTGTTTTTTTTTTCCTTCTGTAGGGAGGAACCTTCTGCTTGGGATAGAGGTGCTGTGTGGTTTGGGGATTCAGGGGGTGGATGTGGCCAGTTGGACAGCTGCAGTACCAGGCCCCCTACCCCAACCACTCCCTCTCTTTGCAACTGCCCTTCTGGAAAGAACTGCCATTTATCTAGTCACACGTGGGAGTACGGTGTACGTGGGATACAGTCTTCACACCGTGTGAAATAAAATGGGAGTGTGACTTTGGGGACATGAGTACATCGGTTGGAGACGATCTCAGCGACCTGCCTGTTGTCTGTGCTCAGATGCGTGTAGGGACGATAAGCAGTCCATCAGTGTAGTTCTTTCTTTGTGCTCTTCAGTTTAAGTGATGGAGCGGACTGATGGGCAGACTGTGAGGGTCAGCTGAATCATGTGGCATTAGTGTGTGTGTGGATGTTTGGCCCTGCAACAGGCTTGCAACCTGTCCAGGGTGTACCACGCCTTCGCGCAACAGTAGCTGAGATGGGGTCTGCCAACCCAGTGACCCCTAAAAAAGGTTCAATGGGTTCAGAAGATGGGTGAATGTGGATGTTTACCCAACAACTTGGAATAAAAAAAAAACTTTTATTACAGTTTATTACAGTCAAAAAGAAGAACACAGACATGAACCAATGTTCAATAAACTTTTTTAGTAGACATAAACAGTGGAAACAAAAACATATTTTTAGCACAAATAGGCACAGACTGCCATCAGTGGCCGCAAGGTAAAATGAGTTTGAGAACCCTGATCTAAATTGTCCTTAGGTGTGAGTGTATGTGCATATGGCCCTGCGACCTGTCCAGGATTTACCCCTTCCTTACCCAATAGTGACTCCTTGACCCTGAAAGGGAATATCTCAGGTTAGGAAGATGGATGGATGTTAGGACCAGATTCCACTTGTTGAGAACCGCTACATCTGCTGTGCCAGATATGTAGCGTGCCACACCTGGTACCCTGCAGTGGTCCTATGTATTTACATCGGAATTATTTACAGACATCATCAGACCAGTTCTGCTCATCTGTCTGTGTCATGATGGACACACCTGCACCCCCAATAGGCCGTCTAGCTACAAGGTCCCTCTATTTCATGTAGGCTACGCAATAAAGCCAGAACACGACAAATGCTTAAAATGACAAGACAATAGAACTTTAAATCTATGTATGTGGATATCTGCTTCATTCCAACCATGTAGATGTTTCCTGTCAGTCTTGTTGCACCATAGTTGAATATTCAAATGATTATTGGTCTTTATTCCCTCCATCAGACCAAAAGTCCTGTGTGCACTCTCTAAGTGTGACCTTTGACCTGTTCATCTTGTGAGGTTAGTGCTGCCTGTGTCTGTTCTTTTCAGCGTCCCGAGGTCGAGTGGACAAGAGAACCTTGCAGAGTACCAGTTGAGTTGTCAGTTGAAGAAGAACGAGAGGGGGATGTTAAGTGATGTGGCCCAGCTGTGATGAGTAGCCCAACGGTCCATTTAGAGAGCCAAGCTCATACTGAGAGATGGTACATCCTGACAAGCTGAGGGATGGAAATGCTAGCAGCATGCCTACAACGTTATCAAATATTCCAAAAAATGAATGTCACATCGTTGGAACATCACTTCTGCAGCATGTTAAAGTGGAAGCTCCTTGTATCCAGCGGCGATCTGTCATTTGCTTGTGGTTTCCAAACTCTCAGAGCCTCGTCTAAAGCAGAGTCAGTGGAACTCCGTGTTTAGATGAAAAGCAAATTTTCTAGTGTGTTCTCAAACATTTCCATACAGTCTGTTGAGAGAATCTAAAGCTGTCCTTTATGCCACAAAACGGTTTTGTCCCCCTCAAGAGGATGAAAATCGGATTCTTGAAAATGTGAATGTTAAATAGAAAATGATTCATGGGAATGATCGCTACATATCAACAATTCATGAAATACAATGTGACCGTGCACCCAAGAGTGATAGGTGCCACATTGTGAAGGAGATGAAGAGTGGATTTGAAAGTTCTTTTTCAGTAAACATTTAAAAGAGAGAAGCAGTGAACAAAAGCGTTAAGAAGAAGCTGTTTTGTTGCCCCTTTTTTAACCTAAATAGGCGGTCTGTCCGACCGAGGCCTTGGCTTCAAAGTATTATCCCACACATGCAATTACCATTTCTATCAACTGGGAGAAAGATTATGCTTTTTGGGTGTTCTTTTGCATTTCTTCCAGTGGATTCACTTGGTGAATGTGACACGTTTTGTGTCTCCCACCCCCTATTGAATTTAAAAGTTCTCTATTCTCCATGTGAGCTGAGGAGAGTCCTACACACCGGTTGAATAGACACTAAATCTTTCAAGGTTGGGACTTAACCTTCTCCCTCTCTAATTCATCTTCAAACTTTAGTCTGAAACCAATCAATATCAGATGATTGGTAAACAATGCGCAGTGTCTGATAGGCAGGTACCAAGGGCTCTCAATGGGATTTCAAATGCTTTGTGCGCTCCGAGTCGCTTTTGCTCTAAAGCACTGTCACAAAAAGTGAAATTACCATTCACTTGGAATGATGCCATTCATCTTTGTCAGAGCGCCAAGCTCGGCACACAGGCCGCTCCCCTCAAATTAATTCCTTGTTTTGCATCAGATGAATTTACCCAAATCCAGGAGGATGGCTCCGGCTGCACCTTGCCTGCATGTTTTAATGTGGCAATTCCAGAGGATTTTGCTATGCAAAATGCTATGTGGCTTTATTTACCTCCCAAATCCACAAAGACACGCAACAGATGCGAGGAAAAGGAAGGAAAATAAAGATAATGCAGAATGTGAAATTTCATAATCCTGCTTACCCCAATCAGGGGAGTTAGAGCATTAAGCACACACCCTCCCGAGAACCCTGCGTGATGCTTTGGTTATTTATCATTTTATGTTGCAAGAGCTCTTGTGCAAAGGTAATGTCCTCCCAGAGGCTCTTTCCACTGGAATATAAGGAGAAAGCATAGGAGAATAAATGTCTCTGTAATTCATTTGTCGTCCTGCCTTGCCTGTTTTACCATGTCAGGAGACCTAAAGTCCGACTTAAAATGCAAATAAAACACAAAAACGTATTTTCCCTTTTATCAAGCTTTTTATTTTCAGTCAGTAAGCTTCTGCAGATTGTTCCATGTTTTGTCAAACTACAAAGACCGACTTGTCCTTTCAAAAAAAGAGCTGTTGATGCATGACTCTGTAATAAGACACTTCTGTTTAATTGAAGGAAATCACTCAACCATCGCAAGACAAAGAGACATTTAAAACTTTTCCACTAGGGGGCTTCCACTTTTTAACAGAAGTCACCACTGCCTGCCGGGTAAGTCGGTGCTGTGTCCGTGAGCCATCAAGCCTCTTAGTGGTCACTGCATCTGTGTTTCCTCTCTCTGCCCCTGCAGATTTGGTCCCAGAGTTGTTCATGATGTGGAGCCCACAGAACAGAGCTGATGAGCTTTTAAGGAGAGGGTTGTTTCACTGTCCTCTGTCTGTCAAACCTAAATGCTAAAAATGGTTCCGAGGCTAATTTATGGTTGTGGTCACTGTAACCACTGATTTGTGATTCCAAGTGTTTGTGTTTATGGAACATGAGCTTGTTTTCCTCATCTTATCTGCTGGTCAATGGACAACATGTTTTGACAGGGTTTATTTAGATCTTTGCCTTTTTTTCCAACTCAATATGATGGAGTGCAATTACCAAGAATGTAGAGCAAAGCCCGGGGGTCAAAGGCCTTTTCCTGTCACGCTCTCCGACATGAGTGGGCCAATCTCTGCGTCCAGTTTCACATAAGGGTGTGCCATCTCTAAGCATAGCAAAGTGCGGTATGTGGGCTTTTTTTTTTTTTTTTTTGTGAAGCGAAGAAATGAGAAGAGAAGCTGGAGATAAGTGGGTCAAGCCCGAAACAGCTCTTCACCTCAGACACCTGCACCTCTTAACAAATCCCTCATCAAGGACTTGCATTGTTCCGTGGCTGAACCATTGTCGGCTGAAGCACTCTACAGATTTACTCTGAATACCTGCCTGCGCTGTCCCAAGTGGACTCGGCCCAGCTCGAGACCAGAACAAAACCCTGGTTTCCAAAGTGCCGGCCTCTTGGCATTCCCCTGTCTGTAGGAGATAAAGAATGGAATTGGGCCCGATTCACTCTTCTCCTCTTCACCCCTCACCAAAGCCCCGCAATCGAGACATGAGGAGGAGATGTTGGAAGTGGTAGAAGAAGGGTGGTCTCAGGGTCACAGAGTGATTAGTGAGGAGCAGAGAGGATCTCCCTTTTCCCCTTTCAGTCCTCCTCCTCTGTGGTCACTGAGAAATGACTTCCACTAGGCTTACTGGGAGTGTGGGTGGAGAGGGAAGTGGAGGAATTATTCCCTTCTGTCTGTCTGTCTGGACTATATTTAACATGCTTGACAAGATGGATGCTTCTGAAGGAAATTCTCCCCCTCTTGCACAAATGAAGGCTCTCTTCTCTGTACGCTTCATTAGATTCTGCGGGTTTATGATCAAACTTCAGCAGAATTTTCTAAGTGACAGCTGATTATCCAAACATTTTTTTTCTTGCATAAAACACCAATGTAATTCAGCAAATACACCACACTTGATGCACACACTGAAACACACACAGATACAGAGCCCCTGTTGTCGCTGTGGTGAGGGCGAGCTGGTGCAGGCCATACGCTGGGCTGGTGTGGAGGAGTTGGAAGTGATTAGGGAGAAATATGCCTGTCTCCCTGTAATGTCAGTAATAGGCAGCAACACATCAAAGTCCAGGCCTGTCAGAATGATCCGGATCAAACCAGAGCCCATCTGGAAGCCATAACTGACTTTTCACTCATTTAAACACTCTTAAAACACACTGAACAGACATGGAGCTCCCGTCTCCGCTCACCACCCATATCAGCACTCTGTCCGCTCTGCATCTATGTGTGTTTGTGTGTTACCCTGTCACCACCTTGATGTTGTCTGCCCCTCTGTGTGTATTTACACACATAAAAATATATGTTAACAATTTATGTGTGAAGCTACTAATTTTTCCTCTTTTTGACAACTTTCTGTCAACTCTGCTGATGATACATTTAAGGAGACTTCTTAGAGGAAGGAACCTGACATCAGAAGTATCTTATCTCTGCAAAGCTGCAGAGATCCAGCATGGCAGAGACTCTCTTTCCAGCTTACACATACCATGTTGACTGGACTCCTGGACACATATTATCTTTCCAAACACAAGTCGGACACAGCTTTAAGTGTATTTTAATTGGCTTTGGGCCGCCTTCCTAAAGCAAACAGCTGGCGGTGTTGTTGGTGGTGCGGCGTGACTGACGGGTGGCTCGCGGTGAGGGTGGGTGGAGTCCTGTTGCATGTCTGTCCGCTCCGCTAACAATCAGCCCAACACAAGACTCCATTGTGTTTGTATCCATGCCTGCGTGTTTGTTTAATCTGACTTTACACACGCATGTGTGCCCGCACCTCTCTGTATGTGTGAGAGACATACAGTGAAATGTGTTATTCCTGGGTGTTTCTCGTTTGGGTCTGAACAGTAAAATATCTCAAAGACAGGCACAAGATAGCATCTTGAACTAAAGTGCAAGTGATTTTATACTAACAATTAAAGCAGGCATGTCAGCAGGCAGTCCAGGGCCCTGCTGTGGCCGGACAGGGAGTGGACCCACTTGCCTATCTCCACCAAGCAGGGATACAAGGGCCCCTAGCTTCAGAAACTGCTGATTCGGCTACACTCCTTTTGTCTTAACCTTAGCCTCTACGGTACCTCAAACCCAAACTCCAAGAAAATTATGCAGTATTCCTCTGCCCTCCTAAGCAGAACAAAGCAGGTAAAACGTTTTGTTTATACAGCAGATTGATACTTGAGTCTAAATGACTTTAGCTAAAACCACGATTTCATAGAAAGCCAACAATGAATAGTGCGTTGCCAAAAAAGAAAGAAAAGATGTTCAAGGAAAAAATGTGTGACTGAGCCCACCATATGAGGAAAAGTCCAAAATACAATTCGTTTTTACAAGATGCAAGGATCCCGCTCCTAACATGGCCAACTCTCCTCTCATAAAACTATAGCACAACCGTTATAAAACACCCAGGCACTTGTGAATTGCTTTGCCCAGACCGAGGCATGGGGCCTTCTGTGTCTAAGTCCCCTCTGGAAGTTCTTGAAAAAGAGAGCGAGGATTCTCTTCAACTTCATTAACTAGTTATAATAAACAAAACAATGTGTTCTGAATGGATGACGAGACCCGTCTCCCCCTTTCCCCCGCTCACAGCTCTGGTCGACTGGACAGTGGTAGGTTTCCCATGGCTGCAGCTTGTGGTGTCATTATGATGGATGGGTAAGGTTGGCGGGCGCTGGCTCTTGCCCTTCTCCTTTGGGATATCCAAAAGACTGACAGGCACATTGTGGCGCTCGACCCATGCTGAAGCACTGCTCCACCCGCTGGCAAAGCCACAGAGAGCACTAGAAAAAAATGATTGTGTTTTATTTTTTTCACTTTCATAGTCATCACACACTGTATGCAAGGAACAGCAGTTAGACGGCTGCAAACATGAAGTATTACAGTATAACATTCCAAGTTCTGCTCAAAGAGGCAACATTGCTTGAAATTGGTTGATGATATGCAACTGCATTTTGTACAAGAAAAAACTTTTGCGGTGTAACACAATGAACCCACAAGAGACAAAAATGACTTATTTATAAATTGGCTCTGGGGTGCCCCCTCTCAGTTTCTGTCTGGTATTGCTGTGCTGTAGCTATTGATGTGCATGAGACTGAGTGCCCCCCCCCCCCCACCTTCCAAAAAGGAAGTAATTTCAAAATTCTATAAACTTTTATAGAGAAATAAACTGCTTTTACTCAATTATTATATTTGTCAGAATAACAATTCTTGGGCTGATACATTTTTTAGCATGTTTTTTCATAATCCAAAGTTTTTGGGGGTTTTTTTGCCAGCTCAGTAGCTTTGTAACCAGCTCAGTGACCTTGTGGTAGAGTGTCCGCCCTGAGACTGGGAGGTTGTGAGTTCAAATCCAGACAGAGTCATACCAAAGCCTCTAAAAATGGGACCCTTCAGGGAAGGTAGAAAAGTGTACACCATTTTCCATTTAACAAGGGATTGGTTTGGGGAGTCAAACCACCAAATGGTTCCCAAGCGCGGCTGTCTCTGCAGCTCACCACTCCCCCAGGGGATGGCTCAAATGGGGAGAACAAATTTCAGACACTCCGGTGTGTGACAATTAATGGGACTTTAACTTTAACTTTCTGTAGTTTAAATCATTCAAGGGATAATTTGACCAATCAGATGTTTGCTTGCCCCCCATGTCCAGCATTCAAAACATTTGATTGACAGAGTCCTCACAAGCCCACTTTCAAGTGGAAGGGTTGTGGACTTCCAACAAGCTCACTCCTGGTTGAAGAGAGTGATGGATAAAAAAAAAAAAACTCAAACCGACTTGGACCAATCACTGCTTAATGACAATGTTTTGGTCCAGTATGGTGATATCTGTATCATTATTATGTTTTTCACTTGAACTTTCTTTTTTTCACACCTTTAATGTGGCTCTTTATGTGTGGAAATGATTCTGACTTCATTTGGTTGGAGCCAGAAGTAAATAACTTTCTATGGGTGATGTCACACTCACTCACTCCAGTTCTTTTATACAATCAATAGTTGCGACACAGACAGGTTGGTTCTAGTGTGCATCATTCTATACTATCATTTGTTTTAATTTTGAACCTAGTGTGAGGTTTGTGGGGAAAACACACATTGTAATATCCTGGATGTAATGTGTTTCTTTCCAAATTTATTTTAGTCCATTTTAGACCCAGACCCATTTTTCCTAAAAAATAAATAAATAAAAAATCAATTATGTGGAAAATACCACTAACCAAATTAACCACAGAAAAAAATCTGATGTTTCTGTTACACTGATGTCACTATAGATTCTTATTGGTTAAGTTAGCTTACCTGTTAGAGGCGTTTTACTTTTTTGGAGTGTACTGCATGTGTGGTACGGTTGGGAGTCTTCTATGTCTGACCATCAACTTTAAGCTATGCTGAGTATATAATGTGGACTGTTTCAATTTATCTGTCTTTGCAATTAGAGTAAACACACTCAAGTCTGAGCTGGTTACGTTTACAAAAGTCCATTTAATTCAGTTTAGAGGAAAGGACAACTTGTCTGAGGACCTCAGCAGGGAAGATGTAACACTTCTGAAGAGTGAACAACAGCTTATTACGATTCTTCATGAACCCCTTTTGGAACAAACTTGACACCACACAGAGCAACTCTGGAACAAAACTCTTTCAGCCAGTGTAAAACAATCCAACAACAGCCCGCACTTCTCAAAATGAAACAATAGCTCAGCTCACACTGGTGTTGTAAAACAGCTCAGCCTATTAAACATACATGCGTGTAGCTAACTTGTGAATTTGCCCTTTGGGTAACAGTGCATTCTTCCAGCACTTGGTGATTTTGGGATTATAATAACAGTGTTTGTGTGGATGTGTGCTTACATGAGTTTTTCACACCTATTCTTGCATTGTGCCTGGAACGCCTGTACGGCTGCAGTTGTCGCCGCGGAGCCTTGGAAGCTGTGATACATCCTTTTTGTGTGTTTATATTTTTCCCGGGGGTAGCCACATTGAAAGCCTCGCATGGTCAGAGGTCATTCAAATAGAGGAGGATGATATAAGACTCTGAACGTGAGGGTGCGAGTGACCGTGACCCTTGTGACACGGCTCAACATGTTTGTAAACAGGATGCCATTAACACTGGGGACTGGCCAGGCTCACAATGACTTTTGTCTCCTCTGGTTGGCGTTATCAGAAACAGAATGGGTCCGGGGGAGGGGGCCAGTCGGAATGAGAGAGAGTTGGAGGTGAGGTTGATAACATTTCAAATAAAATCCTTTACATATTTGTCCACGATGAATGTGCGCCTCAGACCTTCCTCTGTTCTGTCCAAACAGCATCCAGGCTGACTTTGTCACATCAGATAAGCGCCGGCTAATGTGATGAAATTCATAGCTTGGCGTGGCTGCTGTACTAATACAGTGGCGGATTGTGCGAAGCTGCACTAAGTGCACTCAACTGTCAGCTCTTATTGTGGTGTCAGTCCTTCCTTCTAATTAGTGTCCTCAGCAGGCAGGAAGTGGGCCTGGGCTGGACTAATCTGTCAGTGAGGCCAGACCATCCTCGCCCCTGCGACTGTTTCCTTAGATAAACTCACAGTCCTTTATCTAAAAGTGTTGCAACACTCAGGGGGTCTGGGAAGCCCCCTGGTGCTTTTGTTATTACTTCTAAGATGTTTAATCCCAGGCTGGATGGAACGTACGCGGTGTTTTTCATATCTTTGAAGAAGTTGGTTTATCTCCCGTAAACCTCTCGAGCGTTTGTACCAAAGCGCTGATGGTTGCGGTGACAGGTGTTGATTGAGCATGAGAGGGAGGAAGCGCAGTGAAGGACACTTCCTGGCAGACATTTTTATCAACGAGGGAGCAGAGAGGTCAGAGTGAGGGTGGGCGAGGTTATCACACTCATGTAGTCGTGTACTGTTATATATGTGTCCGGTGCTCCAAGAGCATTCAGAGTTCTGTAAGCAAAGCCAAGTTGCTGACCAAGGTGGCTGTCTCTTTCATATAAACATGGAGTGAGTTATCGCCACATGTTCAGTCGATCAAGTTGTTTTTTTTTTGCTTTACACACAGCTTTAGAAGGGGGAGAAAAAAAGAAGTTGTGCCCACAAGACCTGAGATTGTTTGTGTATTGTCTAAGGGCACTGACACATCCTGAAGAGATAGCTACTGCTCGTACAGATTGTCAAGCTTGTCATTCGGTGACTAATGTGTGAAGCAAGAAGCAAACATTGACGGCAGGACCTGTTCTTTAACACTTTTAAATCCTTTAACACAAGAGATGTCACCGATAACACCTGGAGGAGTATCCACATATCCACAATCTGTTCCTGAAAGTACAAATATTTGCTATCTGTATAAAGATATTAGATTGCAGTAAGACTATACTTCAGCCAATGTAATTATTGCTCCAAAAAAGGAGAATGATGTTGGATTTTAAGCACAAAAAGTGAACAGACCGTATGGGCGGATGTAAATAAATCTTTAAAGTGAAATTTAGGACAAGGTTCTCACTTTCAGAGTAAAAGTATCACATGTTTTAATTAAAATAAGAGACAAACGTTAGGTTTACTGAAATAAATTCTAAAGACAAAACATTTTTTGTATATATATAAACTACTAAATACATTAGAGTTAACAATATTTGAAAAATAGAAAAAAGTTGATGCATATGAATTTAGGAATATCATGTGAATCTTGTTATCATTTTTCTCCAAAGTGGTTACTGAGCCCTTTTATTCAACTGTTGTGTCTTTATTTACCATCTTC